>NW_026907803.1:609550-914325 GCF_033807575.1 Cydia pomonella | reverse complement strand
TTTTGCCCCAACACTGCTCGCAACATGGTTTTGCATCCGACTTCATGATTAAAGCTCGCCGTGACTTGAGGGACGATTGCCAAGAATTATGGTTTGCTTCTGGCGCCATGTTGGAAAACACTATGGAATCATATAACCAATTATACCTCATACACCGTGGTTCTTCCGTTTTCATTCTGCTAGTAAATAGGCTACGTCACACTCTGCCGTCTCACGATTGGTCACGTTATGCACTCCTGTATTCCTCGCAAAAAATTAGCTCTTTATGCGAGTGCTGTTTTGACGAAGAACTTCCGGATCACAATTTCTTTTTTTGCAACAGACTTAACCGCTCGTTATACGATGTATTACGAATATATCCAGCGGCCTATCAATTTTCAAAACGCTTCTAGTTCTCATGGATCCTCCCATCACTGGAATTCTTCTTAAACAAGGTGAGGGGGGTGAGTAAGGTTGCCAGAGCTTAACGAAGGAAGCATACGGGCCGCCTGATGGTAAGCAGTCTCTGTAGCCTATGTACGCCTGCAACTCAGAGGAGTTACATGCGCGTTGCCGACCCTAACAACCCTCCCTCCCCTCTTTGAGCTCTGGCATGGCAACCTTACTCACCGGCAGGAACACAACACTATGAGTAGAGTCTAGTGTTATTGGCTGCGGTTTTCTGTAAGGTGGAGGTACTTCCCCAGTGGGCTCTGCTCTAGATCTGGAATGACATCCACTGTGCTGTGCCTTACCACACTAAGCGAGATGATATTCACAATACCCATACCTCTCTTGTGGATGTAGTTTAAGGACGTACCCGGGTCCATTGTCTTTTTGATCTACATTTATTTTTGGAGCTTTCTTTTTTCGCAGTGTAATGTAAACGTACAGTTAGTAACAGGTTAGACATCGACTTTATTATAACAATTCTGTGATTGTTGTTATGTTTTTTACGTGAATGAATGTTTTCAATACATTAGATGCTATTATAGAATTGTTATGGTTTATTCCCCTTCGCATGTTAATGTCTTTAAAAAGTTTCAGTTGTTTTGCAAATAGTAAATACATCTTCAGACGCATAAAAAAGCCCACCCATGTACAACAACAAAAAAACGTGTTAGCAACGCGTATGTGACACCCTGGTGTTTCAGGACCTCATTGGCTACGGTGAACGCTTGCCACCAGGTGAGCCGTATGCCTGTTTGCCACCAACATGGTATTAAAAAAAAATCTAATGTAGACTCCATAGATTTTTGTTCCGTGACAACCGTTAATTTGTATCAACAAAATGAATTATTAAATTTTTATTTCTGTTAAATTATCAATAGAACTCACTGAAAGAAATATATGCCATCCTTTTTTAGGGTTCCGTACCCAAAGGGTCAAACGGGACCCTATTACTGAGACTCCGCTGTCCGTCCGTCCGTCTGTCACCAGGCTGTATCTCATGAACCGTGATAGTTAGCGAGCTGAAATTCTACAGATTAAGTATGTATTTCTGTTGCCGCTATAACAACAAATATTAAAAACAGAATAAAATAAATATTTATTTCCAATCTCGAGGTTCTCATCCAATCACCGAAGTTAAGCAACGTCGGGCGTGGTCAGTACTTGGATGGGTGACCGTGTTTATAGATAATGGTACGGAACCCTTCCTGTGCGAGTCCGACTCGCACGTGGCCAGTTTTTTCTTGTTGTTTTGCTAATAAACGCATTTTTAGGGTTCCGTAGTCAACTGGGAACCCTTATAGTTTCGCCATGTCCGTCTGTCTGTCTGTCTGTCCGAGGCTTTGCTCCATGGTCGTTAGTGCTAGAAAGCTGAAATTCGGCATTGATATATAAATTAATAAAGCCTACAAAGTAGTACAATAAAATCTAAAAATTTAATTTTTTGAGGGTACCTCCCCTACACGTAAAGTGGGGGGTGATTTTTTTTTTCTGCTTCAACCCTACAGTGTGGGGTATCGTTGGAAAGGGCTTTCAAACTAATAGGGGTCTTCAACAAACATTTTTTGATAAAGTGAATATATTCGGAGATAATCGCTCCGAAACAAAAAAAAAGGGTCCCCCCACCCCCTAACTTTTGAACCATAGGTCCAAAAAATATGAAAAAAATCGTGGAAGTAGAGCTTAAGAAAGACTTTAAATGAAAACTATAGCGGATATGATAAGTTTAGCTGTTTTTGAGTTATCGCAAAAAGTTTCCCCTTCATAGTAAAAAGACTTTAATTAGGTACTGATTATGCAAATTTGCCTATTTGTTTAACTCGCGTTTCATCCCTTGGTTAACAATTTACTATACTTTAAGCTCCAGTTTAGCTTATTGTGACGGAAGAGTAACTACGGAACCCTACACTGAGCATGGCCCGACATGCTCTTGGCCGGTTTTTTTTACAGAACATTTCGTCATGTTTGACAGTTGTCGTGTCGACCGCCGAAATGAGACTGGGAGCAAAACTCGTGCTCGAGCCGTTCGAGCATTACTTTTGTGGGGCCATTTTTTCCGGCTGATAGTGAATCCAGTTAATTATACTTACATCAATGATACAATTTAAGATACCTACCTCTGGAAATGGTATTTGAAATACTAGATAGGTATCTTCTAAATACTTTTTAAGATAAAATACTTTTTGAAACAAAACTCCGTTTTAACCGACACATCACGCTTTACGCAGTCTATTATGGGTTAAAGCGGAGCAATGGCGTCCTACGTTGCGCTAGCCTAATCAGCACTGTCGCTGTCGCCACTGTCCATTCGTTACACATGCCCTAGCCACCGCAAGCGTTTTTGTTTGAGTAGCGTGGTCTCAGATCATAAGCGCGGTGATATTAGGAAGTTGAGCTATCTCCAGTACACTTTCGTTGGTACCCAGTAACCCTGTCTTTCCACGTTATGTTTATGTTTAGTATACCATACGTACCTACTCACTACGTACCTAGGCAGCGCACGTGGCAGGTGTAAATTCCGTCTTTGTTCCTGGGGGCCTACCGCGAAAATCGAAATTCGCAAAATGCGGGGATCTTTCTCTTTTTATATAGCGTACGACGTCCAGATTTTCAGCCCCCTACAAGAGTATGCTCAAGACACAAGTTTGGTAGACAGTCATTTTAGTCTTTTTCGTAAAGTGTTTGTTATTCCATACTCTTGCACATGGCTACGTCCAAGAGTATGGAAAGAGCAAGGGCTCTTCGACAGGCTTCTTATGATGATTTGATGAAGTATTCAGTATTCACCGCCATTATGGACAAAATTCAGCTGCGACCCAGTTACACTTGAGGGCCTACCGTGTTGCCTCCCTGTCACACTTAAGAAAGAACTAACAAGTGCGACAGAGTGGCAACACGTCGAACGTGGTTCGCGGTAGGCTCTCTGGTATACTAATAGGTCTTTTTTACCTTTTATTTTACATACGGTTTTTACGTAGTAGTCCCCTATTACGGTAGGTACGTGGAAGGTACCCTAAAAAGGGCAGCCAAATTAAGCCTACCAAAAATAAACGAAGTATTAACACGTTGGCTGCCCACCATACTTCACCGAAAGTGTTCCTCCCGTGCCCCATACAATTTTCGTGTTCCCAGCATCGGACTATTACTGAGGTTAATAAAGATGTAAGTAACAAGCTTTCGATTCCACCGGTGATGGTCATAGCGACACAGCCAGAGAGCTGGCCAGAGAAGATTACGTGATCCCACCGGTGATGTTTATGGCAGCCAACGTGTTAAAGATTAGCCTTCCTGGCTTTGCAGTGGTAATCTACATTAGGCTATATTGGTGGGCATATAAGTGAAACATCGCCTTGTAATATATTTATAATAAATATGAAATACATAGTTATTAAGTAAATTTTATGTAATGACACATACATTAATACAAATTTATAATAAAATCATTTCTCATTGGTTCTTCATTTTCTACATAATTAGGCGTAGGCCGCTGTCTTTTTAATTCCATTGTATGAAATCCAAAATCAACAATAATCTTTTCATCACACTTGCTCGAAAAAGATCTTATTTCATGCAGGTGTGCTGAAGGACAAAGGCCTACTTTGTTGCCGCGGGATTTATGGATTGTGAAAAAAAAGCTATAACTCCCTAGGGAGTTATAGCTTTTTTCTTTAATTATGTCACTTATTCATACAAACCAAGTAGCCTAAATGAGTTTTACTTTTAAAATACTGACGTTTATAATTTAATTTAATTTGATTATTTTAACATCCGATAAAAATATTTTTACTTAATTTTCAATCGTGGCTGAATGCCGAATAGGTCTGTGCCTTCGATGCCTCACCTTCCAAGAAATCGGACGAATGTATGATATGTCACCGTATTTAAGAATTATTTCGCTTAAAATTTTGTTTTTTTTTCTTCGCAAGTGTGATGAAAAACATTGTGTGTAACTCCGGGGGTAAGAATATTGCAAACTCGAAACATACAAAAGACAGCGAACTACGCCTAATTATGTAGAAAAGGAGGTAAATTGTTTTTTTTTTGTCACTGCACCGACCTTGACCCATTTCAGATTTGCCCTATGGTAGACTGGTAAGATGCCCGTAATTTGACTGTATTTAAAATAAATTATTTCACACCATGCATGAAATAAAGCACCAGATAATTATTATAAAAACATAGGTAGCTTTCCGGTGCAGACAGACAGACGGACATGGCGATACTATAAGGGTTCCTAGTTGACTACGGAACCCTAAAAAGGTACAGATTGTAAAGTAAAATTTTATTTTTAAAAATCAGATAAAATTACATAAATTTTGTGGGTCACACTAGGCTAAGCCTGTCCCGTGACTCCACGTTTGCGTATTCTGTTAGAAGCGACTTTCACATATATTTCACCTAATGGACAACTTTACAGTAATACATTTAACACAAACTTAACATTAAGTACAATTAATTAACAAATTCGCTTATAAATGTGAAAATAAGATGTCAGACTTTCGTAGGTTCAAAATTAATTAGAGGTATAAATTTCTTATTGACAGAGTAAGAATGATTATGTTGCAAGTATCTCATACCTAGGTTAAAAGCACAAAAAATATGTTTTTAAGTATTTTTTTTTTGAGTTTTAAAGTTTGAGTAAATTAGTAACTCAAAAATTGGCAATTTTTGGACATGATTATTTTAATTTTTTCTGAGACGTTTTTGCTATTTTTTTTACCAAAATAAGAATGTAACTTAATGACTTATATGTTCTAGAAACCTATAAAGCACTAAAAGTGTGTTTAAATGTTGATCTCTTTCTTAAATTTATTTTAAAATGTTGCATTTTTAGAAAATGATTATTTCTGGAGATGTTGATTAATATTTTTAGGCATCTCTTTTATTTGCCGGTGTAAAGTCGAACAGCGTAAAACCAGAATTATTAATCTTGGAATAATAATCATTCTAGGCCAAATCGAAAATCATACAATTTCCTTCCTACAAAAATCGCATTTGGCAGTTGACATAGAATAGAGTACGAGCTCCAAACGTCCTGCAGTGCCGTTCTATCAACTATTATTGGGCTCAAATCAAAAGTGTATTAAAAGAGAAGAATGAAACAGCCAAAAAACATTAACAATTCCAGCAGGTGACGGGGTGATGCAGGCAAATATGAAAAACGGGTCCGTAAAAAGCTGCCACTGAATGCGCTAGGAACAAGCTGCCTATCACTCCTACAGAACAAATAAAAAAAAGTGACAATTATCTAAATTAAAAGTCGCTTTTTATTGTAGTTATTCTAAAAAACTTAATTTGTTCTCAACTGCATCAGTTTTTTTTTCATTTGAAGTTTACAGTTTTTTTTCGGTACACTCCTTATACGAGTATATCGTAATGTACTAATTTTGATCTACGATTATATTATGACTTATACCAATTCCATTTGAGAACTATTGACATGCACAAAAGGTTTACATTTGCTCCATGGGAAGCTGTTGGAGGAAAGAAAATTATGAAACTCATGAACTTTCCTTTTTCATATTTTACTGACAGGTTTTAAAAATGTAGTGCAATTTCCTTTACCAACGTATTTTCACGAAAACGTACGAACGTGTCATGCTTTTTCGGTCATTCAGTACAATAAGTATTGAGGTTGACTGAAGTAGCATGACGAATAGCAACGTTTCCGAGAAAATACGAAAAATAAATAAACAAGTATTAAAGGGATATTCTTACACAAATTGAATAATTCCCACATAGAAAACTTCCATGACTCAGCTACAAATATCTGTACTCATCACTAAAATAAATTCCGTTACCGCGAGATTCGAACCCAGGATCATCGGCTTCATAAGCAGGATCACTACCTACTAGGCCAGAGTGGTCGTCAAAATGGTAAAGGATTATGCACTACACCTGTAATCTACCCCGTGAACTTGAGGAATACCTCGGGCAACAAGATTAGTATTATATCTATCATTTTTTAGCGACGTCATGCACGCCTTTATAACTATTCGCATCTTCCCCTGCAACTGGCGAGAGACACGAAGACGTCAGACGCCCGAGGCGCGCGTCGCGCGTCCGGCGCCGGCGACCCAGCAGACTCATTCTGGCTGCCTGTATCAGCTCCTGAAATTTGAGATTTATTTTCATTAGAAACGTTGTTTAAAGTGATTTTATCTGTGCAACATGAACTTTAATTTACTTTCATAACTATACATTACAATTGACTAATATGTATCACTATAGGTGAGCGTCAGGATGGCGGGTTGAGCTATGAAATCTTGTCATTGTACCTACCGCACTAAAATATGCAGTTATATTGCACATTCAGTGTACCTCTGTAAACCTTTAATAGAATAAATAAATATTATAGGGACATTCTTACACAAATTGACTAAGTCCCACGGTAAGCCAAGCAGGCTTGTGTTATGGGTACTCAGACAACGAAATCAGTACATCTATCTATCATCTATCCGCGCCGTGTCCAAGATCATCGCCTTCTGCATCTGACCCTTGATACAACCACCTAGCGAGAGTCTCTCAAGGTGTTGATCGAGACTCTTTGCTATGCGACTGTTAATATCCTCTTTATAATGATAAAAAATAATTAACCAGATTTATCAAAAAATATTAATATTAAACTGCAACACAAAAAACCCGACTGTTCACATATATTTTTGAAAGAACATTTTACTAGGTAACTTTCATTTGGTACCCATATTGCTATGGTAAGGCCCCCCCCCCCCCCCCGTTTTTTCATTAGCGGGCGCCATTTTGAAAATGTATATAGCCTGTCACTAAGAAAATTCTGACGAATTCAACCAGAACTCATATATCAAAAACCGTCCAGCCGTTTGAGCTGTAGGGCGTGCCAAATAAATAAACATAATTATAGACATACCCGCGCTCGAAAGACGTTACCCTCTTTCTGATGCAGTCGGGTAAAAATACTATTTTGTTACTGAAAACATATTTTTACCCGACTGTGTCAGGAGGAGGGTAATGTTTTACGAGCGTGGGTATGTATATAATAACCCCTACCACTTTCGCCGCTGTCATCTCATATATTTGTGTTCAGGGAATTACACTGAATGTATCAATACCATATTCACTCATATCCGAGACAACATGAGTGAAAATCGATTTCCAGAAGACTTTTTGTTTGCTGGCAGGCGTCCATAGGCTATGGTGACTGCTTACCATCAGGTGGGCCGTATGCTTGTTTGCCACCGATGTGGTATATAAAAAAAACCTGCATTTGTTTTGAGTCTATATCTCATTTCACGGAGAGGTACACAGGTTTCTATAAAATGTACACTGAAGTACAAAGAAGGTTTAACATGTTTATTTAATATTTTATTGAAATTGCTGACATCCACCTGCCATTTGACACTCACCAGTGTTGACCTCAGCATTGTTTTTTAAGATTAGAATTTTTCGAACCTACAAATTATTTTAATTGAGGTAATCTAAAAAACCTCAAACTGAGGAAATCTGAAAAAGGCGGACTATAATTATTTAAATTAATTAAGGTACATGTGTGGAAGACTGCCTGTCAGGTAACAATGTTGTTACATGACCATTGTAAATTTATCATATCATGCATTATAATTAGAGAATATATATTTTCTGAAAGTGTTATGTTTCTTTGTATTAAGGGGATCCACCAACATATGCATCCTTTTGTAGTTTTGCTCTTAAGATTGAGTTTTTGATGGTGTATGACCCATTGACCAATGACCCAGTCCCTGTTTTTCAGATAAACAGCTGTCTTAATGGACTCACCCTAATATATTTTGCAGAAACCTGCACCTTGTAGCATACACCTTGCTTTCTCAGCCAATCTCCATATAACCAAGATATTCTATTGAACAAATGGCCCATGTCACTGCTGGATTCAATCTGTGCTCTTCATAATCTACATACTGCTGTATTTCCCTCATGTAGTCTGCAAAAAAATTAAGTGAGTGTGGGGTAAAACCAAAGCCTGCTAACTTTGACAGCAACAAGTCATTATCAACCAGATCTAGTGTCTTTAAAGTCAAAGTAACCATTATCAGTTTGACTCCTGCTACCCACTATACATATTATCTGCACTACGTGACTAAGAAGATTGCTGGCCGAACTTCTTGTCGTTCGAAAGTCGAAACCCTCTGCCTTATCTCCTGATCCACCTATCAGTACTGGTTATCACTCAAGTAATTTTATAAATTTCTAGGAATACTTTTAGCTTGAAACAGAGGTGCAATAGCGGCTCCGCCAGCACAATTCTACAGTCCTTAAATACGCACGAGGGAATACCATCCGGACCAGAAGATTTTTTTGGCTTGAAGTTGTTGAAGGGCTCGTCGCACGTCTTGTATATCTAGCCTGTCATAACCTGAACCCCTACAGCGCTCTTCTCGGTGCCCGCTGCGACTATTGCGGGCTGCGGCGCTTACCTCCAACTTTCCACACCTTCACACTGTATACAGAGTGAAAAAACCTAGCAAATTCACTACTTGTTTACCGGACAAAGGTTCCATTAAATAATATTTTTTCCGTACCTCTACTGTTTCTTTTAGAGTTCATATAGTTCCAAAACGATTTAGGTTCTCTTGCCATATGATTTCATGCATACATTACAAGTATTAGAGCTCTTGAAAACCATACATTAAAAATAAAAAGATGATAACAAAGCGTAATGTAAACCAACACGTGTCAACACTGTCAATATCATTGAAAGATGTCACTAGAAAAAACCGATTATTTTTTAACTGTCAAGAGCTCATGTCAGAACGTCCCTACTAATTTTGACAGCTGTCTTAAAAAAAAAATGTCTCTGGTTTTTGGCTTCCAATTATTGGGATGTACATTATTGGGTCGAGCATTCTTGACCCGTACCAATAATGCGCAGCCCGATAATTGAAAGCCAAGGGACTCAGATTAGTGGACGCGAATTATAGGGTCGTACATTATTGCCCTGTGAAAAGAGTGGCTTCGTATTATCGCCCCGGACCGAACTTGCACAGCCCGAGAATGCTCAACCCAGGAATGTACAGCCCAATAATTGGCGTCCATGATGGACGCCAATTATTGGGCTGTACATTCCTGGGTTGTGCATTATTTGGCTGTGCATTAGTGGCTCCCATTATATAGTGTGACTGTGACAGATGTCAAAACGGTTTATTTTTTTTATATTCGCCCTTCTGGATCAAGATTGATCAAGATGGTTAAGACATTCCTCCACTTCGGCCAACGCAAACTTATGGTCCAAGCTGAACTATAATATTATGTGTCAAAATAACATTTTGCCTCAATGTACAACGTTTATTTTCTAATATAGAAGAAAAATATTTCTTTTCTATGTATTAATAAAATAAAACTATTCAATAAAAAATATGTAAGAAATTTCAATGTTATAGCTGGTGAAACAACTTTATCAGTAGACAAAAAGAGCGAAATTCAAATTTTCTATGCAATAATAACCCTTTGCGGCCACATTTATTAAATTTTCCGCTTTTTCTACTGACGGAAATGACAGACTATTTATGTTTGTTGCATTGCATACAACAATTTGTTCTCATGCGTTTGATTCGGAACTACCGAGTTGACCGAATGCGTAGGAAATGCACATGTGGATGAATAATATGTCTCTCAATTCTTAAGGGATCTATACATTTGACGATTTGGTATAGATAGGTCGTTGTGATATTTCAAGGTCTACTAACTTGGCTCAGCCCAAACCCACTGATTGTGGATAAACGTTCACATTTCGGATTAGCTCAGTGACGCTAATAAATAACATGTTTCTGGTTTATGGAGTCAAGTCTCATATACGTAGCTCAAGGCAACGAAAATCCCTTAAAATTGACTTGTTTAAAAGTTGCAATTTTGTGAACATAAGTATCTAATCATAAAAAAGTTAAAAAACAAGAGGAGCTAAAGATATATTTTAAGACCTTGATGCACCTTCCTGAATTTAAAAATTGATCAGAGGAACACCGTGATTCATGAGCTACGTTGAAGATATATACAGCTACTAAATTCTTGATGGTCCCTGGCCGCAGACGCATGGAATTTTTCATACGGAATGTGTAAATAAGACAGCGCTGAGCATGTGTAGAGCGACGTGCCGTTCACACATGTCATTCATATGGAAACCGGATAAATGCTGAATTTAAGAACTGACAATTGAGAGATGATATATCCTATCGTTTCTCACGTATTGCGGTGTCCCTCTTGTCAGTTACTACATTTAGGAAAGTGTAACAAGCTCTGTAGGTGTAGACTACTTTTTTCGGGTTCTTGTTAGATTCATTATATTCTGCTCAGGTGTCATCTCAATACAAATATTATGCCCAAGCTGTTACAAAAATATTTTAGTCGTTCACGGTTTATTATATAGTCAGACCAAGCTAAGTAAGATGTTGATAGCGCAGACTGTGCGAATTTTATTGTATGTGAAATTATGACGTTTAAAATAACACTTGCTCAGTCTGTGCTTTCAAAATCACAACTGTTTGCTTGGTCTAATCGAGGCCAAATTGTTACATGTATAGATTCCTTAATAATCAGTTTGGCCAACTTAAAAGATGTGTAATCATTCACTCACTCATCCGATATAAGTGCGGGGAGGGGGAGGAAACTACTCTTGAATCGTTCGATCGATTCGTTCTCGTTCGCCAGCCGTGCAACCGAACGGACTGAACGGCGTCACTGGCTAGCCCGACCTAGATAATATTTTTACTCACTGATCTTGTATATTTTGCGTGTATCTGATATATTTTGATCTATTCATAATATAATACTGTTATTTGATGCAGTAATCTAGTTTATAAGGAAAATTCGTACCTAGATTTATAACTACGTAGTAGGATTAGGTAATAGTAATACTACCTAAAGAATTCGGTGGAGCCTTTAAAAGGAACATAAACTCAATAGTGATATAAACTAACTAATAAGGAACTGTATGGACTCTCAAATTGTGGTTTATTCTTGTGCATAAGATAGAAAACCAGTCGTTTCACTGACTTACGAAATGATGAGCCGCCATGTTGCCTCGGCACAACAGGGCGTGGCGCATTCGTGAAGCTGTATAAAAATAAACTGAAGTAAACTTTTGTCAGATTCATCATGGTAAGTTACATTTATATTACATTATTAGGTAAAATTTAACCCATAAAATCTGTATTATAGCTGTAGTCCATTGCATGCATGTTGTTGACGACCTCGTTTTATTTGGACTTTGGACTCGTTGAAGTTGTAACAAATGTGGGGATTTTAGAAAGTCTATTTCACTAATTAAAGCAATTACCTCGGTATATTTAGAACCCACCATGGCACCCACGGACTTAAAACTATTTAAGATGACTCATCGCTATTGACGTAATGACACGGATATGATTCTTCGTTAAATTAATACAACGTGGCTTTCACAAAGCAATGTTATATACTCAATACTACGCAGAAACTGATATCATGTTGCAATCTAGGGCATTTTATTATTATTTGATTGCTATCTGAAGTGTATTTTTTTACTTGGGCCCGGTCAATAGTATAACCGTATCCCACATGTAGTAGGTATTAGTTATTTAAAACTATTTGTGTCCGCGCCTTCTCCCGCTTAGGATTAGGTCTGTATTATTTCCCCTCAGCTGCAGGAGCTGAATTCGTATAGGTAAATAAATTAAATTTCATCAGAATCGTTTGTCATTTAGCAGTGATAACTGGCAGTTGCGTTGGCACCTGATGAAAATGAATGTCCAAAAACAAAAAACCGAAAATTCTCACTTTCGTGATGCCTATTACTTATTCTGTGGTGATTCATCTCTTTCCTTTCGCAAACGAGTGTCGCATCAATTCCTATTTGCCCAAAAACAACAACCATGTATGTGTGTTGCAGGAAAAATATTTGTGTATAAATTGAACGTAGTTGGGCAAACGGTTTCGGACCAAGACACCGACAACGGTATCATATGTTGGGGCTTATTTGCATTTACCTAAGGTTCTAATTCCCATTTTATGTGCGGCGACGTCGCATCGAGCTGGTACCAATTGCATGACGTTTTATCTAGATTTATTTATTTAACACGGGTTTTACGAGACAGTTCTGTTACCGTTTAACATTCTTAATGTTTTTATTATAACTTAAATATTGCTAATTTATTTTGGTTTGACAGCAATTTTAACTTAACTCTTAAAAGATTAGAAACACAAATAGTCAGTGCATTAAATCATAATTCTGACTTTTTACTAATTAAAGGTGCGTTGGTATTGTATTAATGTTATTGTGGCCAAAAATACACATTTAGGTAGCAATACAAATCTGCGTCGACAATGTATGGCCACGGCATGCTTGACGTTGCACTTGGCCTTGGCGTGCAGACAACGTATAGGCAAAGAGAATTGATTATAATAGAGAGGTAAAGTCTGAGAAAAAAACGTACCCCATATTTTGCCATCCAAAACAGATGGCGCTGTTCTGGGCCATATGTTTTGGATGTCAAACTATGGGGTACGTTTTTAACGTTTTTTTTTTTTATACTACGTCGGTGGCAAACAAGCATACGGCCCGCCTGATGGTAAGCAGTCTCCGTAGCCTATGTACGCCTGCAACTCCAGAGGAGTTACATGCGCGTTGCCGACCCTAAACCCGCCCCCCCTAGTTGAGCTCTGGCAACCTTACTCACCGGCAGGAACACAACACTATGAGTAGGGTCTAGTGTTATTTGGCTGCTGTTTTCTGTAAGGTGGAGGTACTTCCCCAGTTGGGCTCTGCTCTAGATCTAGAATGACATCCACTGGCTGTACCCTACCACACAAAGCGAGATGACATTCACAATGCCCATACATCTCTTTTGGACGTAGTTTAAGGACGTACCCGGGTCCAAAAAAAACGTACATCAACTTTTGACAATCAGAGTTTACTACCGCAAAATGTCTGGAGCTGTTCAGCGCTATCTCGTTTAGCTGTCAAACTCGAAGCACGAAATTGTCGCATCTTTGGCCCAGAACCCACGTAGCGGCGGCGCGGTGTGACTATTCTATGACGAAGTAGGTAAACCGCCTAGTCTGCGCCCACGACGCCGCGTCACCGCGCGGCGGCGGGGCGCCGCCGCCGTGAGCCCGGTCGAGGCAGTTTAGGGCCTCCGCTAGCTGACGCGGACGTCCGCCACGTGCGCACGCTCGCGGGTCCTGAGGGCCTACCGCGAGCGAACCACGTTCGACGTGTTGCCTCTCTGTCGCACTTGTAAATTTGTACGTAAGCGTGACAGAGAGGCAACACGTCGAACGTGGTTCGCGGTAGGCCCTCTGCTCCCAGGCCAAATCCGTCGAACGCGCCCGCGCCAGTTAGCGCGGTTCATACAATTTCTTATTAGACGGGGCGTCCGTTCCGGATAATCCGCGTCAGCCAGCGGAGGCCCTGACCCACACCGCAATACAAAACTTCGCGCCGCGCGACGGAGCGGTGGCACGCCGCTACTTGGGTTCTGCGACTTACTCAATCAATGTGTCTTTGGTATAGGGGATATATAAATTGTATATAGCTTCCGCTTGTTTTTTGTTAACCCTTTGAACGCCACGCCTATCCTGTGCGGCGCGACATCGTGAACCTTGTTGGACTGCACGAAGGTTGATATTAGGCTGTAGCCTCGCGCGTCAGTTGATGTCTTTGGCGTTCATAGGGTCAAATCTTTATTATTAATGAAATTGCAACATTGGTAAAATATTTAAACAAGCAATTTTAAAAGGGAGGTTTATTTCCGCGAAGCAATAATTTTTAACTCCCCCGTTCTTGGTTTTGTCTATCTTCAATTGGTAGGTCAAAGTTTGCAAGCATGGTGGCCTCTCCAAAGGTCACCAATAGCCGGGTCCACACAGAGCGAGCATACGCGCGAAGCAATTTCCTCACGCACTATACGGTCAGTGTAGACATGCCTCGGCCGAGGCGGCGTGCGCGTTTTCCTCGCTCACACTGGCCGTATTGTGCGTGAGGAAATTGCCTCGCGCGTATGCTTACTCTTTGTGGACCCGGCTAATAACACAGAATAAAGTTAATAATAGTAATAGAAACTTCCTACAAATTCGAAGTTTGACAGTGATTCAGGGACGAATCATGTCCCTTTCTAATGTATGGCACTATCCCTTTCGGCTATTTAGGGTTGTCAAATTTCAAGTCATTATCTGTGGTTGTGCACGCAAAGGAACGTCAAGTTTTGGCAACCCTAATAATTGCTCGTAGCAACGCTGACCGGAACGGAGCCGAGAGCGCCCGAAAAAAGTTTTTCACTCCACTTCCAATAGTCACAAGCAATTTGCAATACTTTGCGGCATTTGGTCGATCAATTGAATTCTTTACTTTAGCTTAAACACTTCACACACCTTAATTCAGTAACTTGTCGACAGAAAATTTAATATACAGCTGCGTCCCTGTCGTCAATAAAGTAAGGTGTGTGAAGCGTTTTTTAGCCATCAATTATCTAAAATTGCATGCCATTTGTTGTAATGTCTACTGGACTGGAATCGAGAGATGACTCTGTAAAATAAAGATGGGCCTGATGGCCCATCAGTGAACCTTATGTTAATGTCTTACTGATTAGGTTGGTGAGGTGTCAATTAACAGGATATTATGGTAATCCATAAAAAAATATTATAATAAATAATTAATTACATTTAATAAGTATACACGTTATCTATTGTCATTTATTAATCATCTAGACAATTCGTAACGCTATTCTTCGTTTTTATAGCATTAGAAAAAAGATGTAATCGATTTTGACGTGTCTATATTGAAACCGTTTTAGAAAATAAGTTGCTGCTAATGTAACAATTACGTAGCATATATCATCATTTACATTCTTTTGGTTTCATGAGTAACTGTCTATGTAACGCTGGCACTTTATACTTTCTTTGTTTCTGTTATATCATGTAATTTAACGTGTTTGTGTTTACGAATATAAATTATTCTATTCTATTTTATAGAATAGAATAAAATTTATTCACTTGAACAACAAAAATGTAACAAAAAGTGCTATTTATCAATGAAACGACATATCGAGATTGTTTACCCTTTTCTAATGCAAAAAAAACGAAGATTTTTTTTTTTTTTTTTTATACTACGTCGGTGGCAAACAAGCATACGGCCTGCCTGATGGTAAGCAGTATCCGTAGCCTATGTACGCCTGCAACTCCAGAGGAGTTACATGCGCGTTGCCGACCCTAACCCCCTCCCACCCTCGTTGAGCTCTGGCAACCTTACTCACCGGCAGGAACACAACACTATGAGTAGGGTCTAGTGTTATTTGGCTGCGATTTTCTGTAAGGTGGAGGTACTTCCCCAGTTGGGCTCTGCTCTAGATTTGGAATGACATCCGCTGTGCTGTGCCCTACCACACAGAGCGAGATGACATTCACAATGCCCATACCTCTCTTGTGGACGTAGTTTAAGGACATACCCGGGTCCAGAATAGTCCCTATAGACACACCTCTGGTCTTCAGATCTGGGTGCGTAGACAAGATGCCACTCGTTCACGCTCCGTAGCGTAGCATAGTTCTCTCTCTATCACTCTTCCCTATTAGTGCGACAGAGACAGTTGCGTTTCGTTCTCTAAGCCTTAACTACGGAGCGTTAACGATTGGCATTTTGTCTACGCATCCTGCTCAGTGTCATCATGTTACGTGATCATAAATTTAGTCTACCATCTTCATAAATGTATCAGATTAGAGCCCAATCGAATGTCGGGAAATGATTCTAATTAAGCTTCCAAGATGAATTTAGTTAAATGCTTGTAAAAAGGTCCAGTTTTCGTTGCAACTAAAAACTTGAAAAGTCCTCAAATATAAGAAAAATTTAAGATTTTTTTTGGTATGCAACATCAACAGTCGGCAAATGCGTAAGGTGAATCATCTATTGTTTAATTGAATATATTAAAAGTGTCAAAGATTGTTTTAGTAGCGCAAGGATGACAAAGTTTAAAGTGCAGTATAGCCTCAGAAATGGAGTTTTTGGAAATTCGTAGCGCTTTTTTAGATCACAATACGGTTGCCAAAAATTTAATTAGCAATCTTGAGGCCTTTCTCTAGGGACTTCAGTGATTTAAATCCTGAGTTTTTACTTTCAGTCGATAGAAAAAAAAACACGAACAATACGTCTAAAATGCACTTTAAAAAATTATAAATTTTTTTACACATCAACTAAAAATATGAACATTATTTCTAAAAATGGGCATTATAATGCTCGAGGGAACTCAACGATTAGTTTTATTATTAGTAAAACAAAAAAAATAAATCCAAAAACATGATATCCGCGGTCCCGAGCACGCACATCCATCTCACTCACGCTTACGCTCAGTGAGAAGAAGATGGACCTACTGGGTGAATTTAAAAAGACTCTTTGACATGCCTTTTCAATTAGATATTTTGCTGAAATACCTATATCGTATCTATTTCATCATAAAATAAAGGATTTGATCAAAATACAATAAACGTTTTAACGATACTTTTGGACAGGTACAGTCACTTGCAATAATATCTTCAACAACAAAGTGCACAAATATTTATGATATGCTTTTATGGGTCTACAAATAAGATTGTATCAGATATTTTCACACGCTTTACTGTGTAAGATATTATTGCGTATGACTTTACGAAGCCCCGAATTCCTTTAAATTATTATCTTGCAAAACGTGCAAAAAATGGTCCAATTTTTTTAAGAGTTTTGATAAGTTTTAGAAGCACCACATTCCCTTATAAAAGTTATAAATTTGCCCTAAATAATTTAAATTGGGTCAAATTCGTGGATATTTTTCAATATTAATAGAAAATAAAAGCAAAATGAAAAACTAACGAACGAATTTAATGATGTTGTTTAATATTTTTTGTGTTTTTTGAGTAGCCACAGTATTATATTGATTATAAACTTGACATTGATACGAAATAAAATCACTCGAGCCCTTGGCAACTTTCTTTTGTATATTATGATATTTATGACATTTAAATTGTCAATGAAAAAATTAAAGCACCAATAAATTAATTTTATTATATTATAGCTTAATTTTAACCCTTTACCGCATTTGCAACCATTTATGGCAGTTATAATATTCAACTCTATTGATAGCTATTAAAGTTGAAATTTAAATAAATATTTTTTTATAACATGACATTTTTTATACATAAGTTTACACCGCTAAAAACAAATACGAATCTACTACTATTTGATGGTTGAATGCCAAGATGTTGTCACAATTTGACGTTTAAAAACAAAGGAAGGTTTATTTACAGGCCTAGGTGTGTAAGACTGTATGAAATTCCTTTACATATCATCTTCACTCATCGCACCGGATACGTAGTATTTCCGGGCCTATTTAGTCATGTCAACTTTCCTTTGCAAGTTTGTAAAAAAATAATTACAATACAATTACAATACGTTAGGCCGTCTTTGATACCAAAAGAGCCAATTGAACCTTAGGTAAAGGCATAAAGTGAGACCTTAAACAACATATGGCTTGGACATATGGGATCTGACTAATCATATACATACATACTTGACACTCTTAGACTGCTATTACTACCTTTGTAGAAATTCTTGTTTTTAACGACATTACGTTACTTATGAAGCTATTTTGAAATATAATAATATTTGTTTTTTTTTACAGCCACGTATTGACCCGATCCAATTATTAAATTGCCTCAGTGTACTCCTGTCTCCTGATGGTGGTATTAAAAGCAGAGATGAAGTTCAGAGGCTTGCCAAGTAAGTCTTCATTTCGTTTACGTATCTTTTATGGCATTTTCATGATTAGCTATCTAATACATTTATTTCTTTTTTTCAGCCTTATGACAAAATTTTCAAAAAAATTGGTATCTAAGTGCATATATATTCAAATATTAAAATGTACAGAAACTGATTTATTGGGTTTATTTATGGGATCAGGAGGCTGGCGACTTGTTCACATGTGGCTAACAGAAAGCATAGTCGCCAAAAATTGGCCTTTAGTTCGAGAACTATTGGAGCTTTTGCTATTATGTCCTGTTGACATAGAACATTTAAAAACAAATAATTGCCCTAAACTCGTCAAAGAATTGTCCAAGGAGGGCAATCAATTTGGTAAGTGAAATGTTTTTATATTTATATACACCGTGGTTTTTTTAAATTCCGTTAACTTCTGGGTATGGTTAAGTACATATAAGGAAATTAAGTGGCACATATACTGTTATTGTAACACGGGAATTATATTCAATTCAACCAAACATTTAAAAACTATGACATTTCAATATAATTCCGAACAGCAATCATCCGAGATAGCACTAGCGTTTAGTAGCAAATGTATAAACTCATACTAAACACTAGTAATTAATAATCAATATGTAAACAGGCCCAGCCAAGTGTACACGCTCGTAGGGGCTTTATCAGATAAAAATAAATTATTGGTTATCTCAAAATTTTAGTCAATTAGAATACCGGTCTTTGAGTAATTAAGTAACTGAATTTAAGCTCAGGAATGCACCCTTGATATTAACGGACTTAAAAAAATATTTTTCTGTTTGTGGATGCGCTAAATGTACAAATTGGAACCCGGTGACGTGTAGCGCCCGTAGGCAACTGCAGCATTTCTCGCCGCTCCGCGTCAAGTCGTTGTGTTAGTTTCGAACCCGACTGCATACCGCAGCGCCGTGTGTAGTTGGTTCCGAGTTTTTCGTGACTTCAGCGGCACTACTGATCTCGTCGCCGAGCCCGACGTTATGTAGCTGGATTTGTGTTGCTGGCTTCGTGTCGCTGAGTTCGAATGGTATTTCATAGAAATGCATAAGACACCAGTCACTACGCGGCGACGTGTCGTCTGCAGTCGCCTCACGTCGCCGGGTTCCAACTTGTACCTTAACAACCCTATCACGATTTATTAGTTTTCCATTTCCAGTAAATTTAGAAGCACCTAGTAATTTCTAAAACTGGTATACCTGTATATTTCCAGTTTCACACGACATGCTCGTATATTTTATTAATATAATATTTCTTGTTGTAGCTATTCGAGCACTTGCTTCAAAACTAGTGGAGCAATGGCTTAAAACCGTAAAAGGTGAACCTGTTATTCCTGTGCTATCTTCAGAGATCCCCCAAATAATATTAGATGCACAGAAAGAAATCAATACGGACTTAGCTATAAAAAGCGACGTTCCCGACTTTGACAAAGCAGATCAAGATGAATTAGAAATAAAGTCTGAATACGTTAAGCAAGATGTATCTACTGAGAAGATAGAAACTAATGGACTTGATGATAATAAAGAAGTGTCAGATAAAGAAAAGGAAACTTTGCCTGTTTTGAAGATTACATTAAAAGATGGAAAGCAAATATTATCCCAATTAGATGACGCAGATAATAAAGTTATAGAAAAATCCTCGGATAAGGAGAAAACTAAAGATAAACATAAAAGCAAATCTAAAGAAAAAGAGAAATCGCATGATAGTTCAAAATCTAGTTCCTCAAAACATTCGAGTAAATCTGTATCTTCTAGTGACAAACGTAGAAGTAGTAAATCAGATAGTCCTAGTCACCATAGCAGTAAGGATAGGTCTAAAGATAAAAGTAAACATTCTTCTCATAGTTCTAAGTCCAAAAGCGATAGCGGGCGCAGATCCTCTAGTGAAAAATCCAGCTCTTCCAGTAGCAAATCTAAAGAAGATCGTAGCAGCAAGTCATCGTCTGAGAAAAGCAAGAGTAAGGAGAAAACTAAAGATGATAAAAGTGAAAAGAAGAAGGAAAGCTCCGAAAAAACGAATGAAAAGTCTGATGAAAAACCAGGACCTCCATCTATTCATAAATTAGGCAAAATACCGAAATTGAGTGATGTTAAAAAAGAAAAACCTTCAATATCGATAGAAGTTAGAAAACCAGATGAACCTAAGCCTAAGACTGTAAAAACGTTTCATTCTAAATTTAGAAAGCATGGCCTTGAAGAAGAAGTTAAACCTCCGCCTAGTCGAGCTTCACTTTTGAATAAAAAGCCTCCTCCCCCTGCGTTACCACCCACAGTATCGATACCTAAAAGACCATCTCCAGTACATAACGAAACCCCACCAGAGAAAAAGCCTAAAACTATCGAACCTGTTGAAAAGCCTGGCGCTATAAAATTGATACCACCTAAACCTAAACGTAAGTATCATTCTACTATTAACTGTATTGGTACATTATTCATTTGTTTTATTTTTGCAGGTTTCGCTCCGGGCCAAAGCCAAGTGCCTTCGAGTGTTATTAAATATTTAATTAGATATTTCGACAGTGGTAAGTCAATAATGTATAACATAAAGGGTTCCAAAGTGATATTTTTATCTGTAAAGTATTTATTACAAATAAACGGTGAATTAATACTATTCTTTCGTTGAATATTGACCTGATTTGTTCAAAGACAAGCGTGAGGTGCATACGCTAGCCCGGCACGCGCCTTCATTGGTTCCGTGCAAGACTCGCTGCAGTGCTGTTGAGAACAACTGGTCTCTACGGCTGGAATCTACTGCTGTCAGACAACCAAGGTCCATACGAAAAGGAATAAAGCTACTACTTACGAAAGTTTTGACATAGTGTACATTAGATAATATGCGACTGGCATTTAAAAACATCGTTTTGAGTAACAAATATTGGCTGTATGTAAAAAATACTCCGGATTTATCTAAACATGACGTAATTACGCGGTCCATAATTCTTTTTTTTTGTACAAACGCTTATATATTTACAAGAATTGTTGACCGTGTACAGACTTGATTAGTGTTATTACAAATCAATACACATGTGAACACACCGAGTTCTACGTCATACACAACTATCTATACTACTATATTAAGATGCCAAAAATCGTAATAAATGGTGCTTAAAATAAAATTCCATTCCGGAGTTGCCGCAGTCTCAAATTTGTGACAGCAACAGAAACAAATAAATAGTGATTAAACTCTGAATGCCATGCCAAAATTATTATATTACTATTATATTTTCAAAATATGTCTACGATGACAGTATGAAAGATCAATTTATTTATTTGTCAGTCATTTAATGATTAAGCATGGACTTCAACTCTTAAGAAAACCAATATATGACGGGTTTTGAAAGATAATAATTTGTCATACTTAATACCGCGATCTCTCAAACTAGAGACTAATGATGCACATCGAATTAAGACATTTACCAGCTGTGAGCTTAAACCCTGAATTTTATTGTAGGTAGCACGCAAATCTGTAGTCTGCGGTTTTTATGTTATTATAATTAAAATTTGCTATTCTGATATCAAGGTAAAATTTGAGTCAGTCCATCATGCGAGTAGCTGTATTTATAAATAAGGTAAGGAGATTGCAACGCGACTGAAGAATCCTCTTTTTCTACTCGAAGAAGTCTCCGGATCAACATTTACAATCTATGCGCGCCTGAGGTAGCTTGACCTGAATTAAAATATTCTGCTGTACAAGGTCCTCGGTCTTAGATTGTGATGGTTTTGTTCAATCAAGCCCTTTATAGAATGATCCTCCGAGGTTACATATATGGCTTGTCGAAGACATTCGGTACCTATACTGAGGATATTTGATTTTAATAGATCCAACTGTATTGAAGTAGGGTTGCAAGAGCTAAATAGGATGAGTCTTATCATGAATTTTCAAGAATACACCGTGGGGCCGGTATTTTTTTGTAAATTTCGTTTTGTGTTTAAGTGTTCGGGAATGCGTTGTTTAATCTGTCTCGTTGCTGGTACCCACGGTGTATATACACAAGAAGGTGCATCCGTCGCTTTGTCGTTAAGTACAAGGTAAATTAATTCTATAAGATAATCCCCTTTCATATTTGGTACTTTTAGCAGAATAAATGAATAGAAAGAACATAATTGGGAGATCCAATGAACGGTATAAAAAAGTGATAAGAAATAGTTGGACATTGTTTTTTAGGCTTTGATGTCGTAGGTATACGACGTGTACTTTTGATAAAATCGCAAACTTTAGGGAGTTGGTTTTAGTGCTATGAACAGATTTTCTAATAGAAAATAAATTGACCGAGTTAACTACCACAGTGTAATTCGTATTTGAAGCAGCTGTGTATTGCGAACATAAGTCAGCCCAATATAAGTTGGCAGCGATTTTGACAGTCCACACAGTGCAGGTATTATTTTAAACGTCAAACTTCTATGATTAACACTTGTACAGGCTGGGCTATCAAAATCGCTGCCGACTTATCTTAGTCTGACTCTAGTATACTTGGTGACAGATTTGACGCCGCGTCAGTGCGCCGTTTAAATTAAGATAAAGATTGCGTGGTATTTCATTACGCAATTATTAAAAAAAAAGTGATCTCTTTTCCTAACAAAATAATTCAGCACGCAATGTATCATCATTACTTTGTATTTATTCAAAATGCTCTCGCTGACGCGACGTCACAATCAGGGATGTCACGAATGTCGCATTCTTCATACTCGCGAATGCTAATTCGAATGTCCAGGATGCGAATACGAATAAAGAATATATTGTAGTTCTTATCATTCCTAATTAGAAAATCTGTTAGTACATAAAACAT
This sequence comes from Cydia pomonella, assembly GCF_033807575.1. Lineage (NCBI taxonomy): Eukaryota > Metazoa > Arthropoda > Insecta > Lepidoptera > Tortricidae > Cydia > Cydia pomonella. Next base: position 891,385 of record NW_026907803.1, on the reverse strand, counting down.
GTAATCTTAGAAAGGGATGTTATAGTGTTGAGAAATGCTGTTCACTTGTTTAAATGCATTACTTGAAAACAGTTTGTGCGCATTGCTGATACGCGAGTTGACGAGACAGGGCACGAGCTGCGCACATTCGCAAAACATACGCGTCATTTGATGCGAATGCGAATGTTGAAAATGATTCGTATATACGAAAGCGAATATTCATGACATCCCTAGTCACAATTGATAACTACGCAATACATTGTTGCTTGAAAAAAACGAAAATCAAGTATGCTCTTTTAATTAAGGTAGAATTAAAAGAATCTCAACATCGTTTCACAACATTAAATACCTTCTTCTCGTTTCATTTTGCAGTTGCATTAAAAATACACGTTGTATAAAATAGGATTCTACAGCCTACATTAGATTATGAGTTCATATCAAATATACACGTTTTATAATTATTTCTAGTTGAACCGTATAAATAAATAGACAGCCCCTGACCATATACCAATGAACATTAAAAGTCATAAAGTGGGCACAGTCGGCACGGCATATATAAGTAAATTGGGGCATTGTGGCATTGACCTCGCAACAGCCATAACTATACCTATCCAAAAATCATGCACATGCTAAATATCACTGGTGCAAACGTACTTGAAAAGTTGAAATGATGAAGGCGTAAGTCTGTCATACCATACACTCGCCGTGTGAGCAGTAGCCTTGCCACGACTGCCTTAGCAGTGTCAAACTGACTCATTCGTTACGCTAACGTTTTCGTAGCTTACTTTCTATACATCTCGCTCGCTCTAATATACGAAAACGAGCGAGACGCATAGAAAGTAAGTCACGCACACGCTAGCGAATAGGTCACTGTCAAACTGGTGGTAGCGGTGGTTACTTATCCTGCTTGGCCATTCACTGAATTCAACGAGTCTGAAGCAAATAATTTTGATGTGTACACTTTCTTGTTTTAGACTGAATGATGATGATTTTAAATGTTTCATGGCCCAGAGCCCAATTGATTATAATTAAATAAATTAATAAACCTAAACTACTCGTGCACACAGTTCCATCGTCAGATAAGCTTGATGGGTACTAAATTATATATCGCTACCTGGATTTAACTGTTACCTGCAAAATAAAATATATTTTTTTAGATTGTCAGTTTAAAATTAATAAACATGTGGGTATATATAAAGCTTGTTAATAATAAAAATATTAATGAGATATATATTTAAAAATAATAATAATTCCAAAATATTGTAAAGCTTATCGCATTTTGGCTGCTCCTGTTGGTAGGCACTTAAAGTATCTCTGAGAACAGTAACTAGATTAAAGTGTAGATGAATATAAATTATAAGTGGGCTACTGTGAATCCATAGATAACATTTCTTAATATAGTAAATAGTAGTGTAGTAGTAGTAGTAGTAGTAAGATTAACAGTTCTACGCTAAATGTGGGATTAACGGACAATAAATATCAGTAACATGGATAATCGATCCCTGGATATACTCTTACATGATCAGTCATTGTCTCTGCTGACAAACGATTTTTCAAAGTAGGCTTTTCGCACTCACTATTCCGCGCCATTCGTAATATAATTGCGTAATGTTCTTGATGATACAACAGAAAATGTACGGGTAGTGACATCTCTATTTTTATCAGCATTGCAAACCCCACTATAGCATTAATTGTTGGGCAGCAGGTAAAGTAAACTATCCTATTAGCTGCACCCCACCATTGATTGGTAACTTCAACCTATTAGGGAGCAGTGACATTCTATAATAAAAACCGGCCAAGAGCATGTCGGGCCACGCTCAGTGTAGGGTTCCGTAGTTACTCTTCCGTCACAATAAGCTAAACTGGAGCTTAAGTATAGTAAATTGTTAACCAAGGGATGAAAAGGTACCTTTCACCAGAGTTAAACAAATAGGCAAATTTGCATAATCAGTACCTAATTAAAGTGAGCCTTTTTACTATGAAGGGAAAACTTTTTGCGATAACTCAAAAACAGCTAAACTGATCATGTCCGCTATAGTTTTCATTTAATGTCTTTCTTAAGCTCTACTTCCACGATTTTTTTCATATTTTTTGGACTTATTTCAAAAGTTAGAGGGGGGGGGGGACTCATTTTTTTTTTCTTTCGGAGCGATTATCTCCGAATATATTCACTTTACCCCTATTAGTTTTGAAAGACCTTTCTAACGATACCCCACACTAGGGTTGAAGCGAAAAAAAAATTTCACCCCCACTTTACGTGTAGGGGAGGTACCCTAAAAAAAATAAATTTTTAGATTTTATTGTACGACTTTGTCGGCTTTATTGATTTATATATCCATGCCAAATTTCAGCTTTCTAGCACTAACGACCACGGAGCAAAGCCTCGGACAGACAGACGGACATGGCGAAACTATAAGGATTCCTAGTTGACTACGGAACCCTAAAAATGGTGTCGACGTACTTTACGGTGCCTGTCACTGGGTAGTTTACCTTACTCCTTTAACGATTTCCTATAGTCCTGATCGCGGTGTCTACACTGACCACTCGATCACCGCGCAAAGTTGTGGCTGAGATGTTAAGTGGCCACTCTTTTCCGATACCTATCTCAAGATCTCTATTCGCGTCGCTCTAATTCGAACTGATCAATTCAAATTAGAGCGACGCTGTTCTCTATTGATTTTATGATAGCACACGAATACAGTAAAAAAATTCGGCTTCCGATCCGCGAAATTTATATTTTCGCGGTAGGGCCCTCTTTCTCATTGACTTATTTGAACGAGAGCTTAAACAGTCCATTTTCCTACACTTAACTACAAAAACTCAAACCTATTTTTCGAATTGGATTAAATTAACGAGATTCTCACACTGATGCGAATCCGCACGCCGCTTCGTAGTGTGAGTGAGATAGCGCTACGTGCATAGCGATGTCCCGCACGCAGACCGGAGCAACATGCGGATCCGCAACCAATGTGGATATCGGCATGACTTGTCATCGTGATACCCATTGGTAACGAGAGCCAAACTATCTGATTTCATTCCCTAACATGAAATATACATAAGTGGTTTATCTAATCATTTTTTAATCTAAATTCTACATTAGAAAATAAAAATTGCTTAGCTGAGTATAGGGTTCTATAGTTACCCGTCTATTAGAATTAGACTGAACGGGTGCTAATTGTACATGATACTTATACAAATATCATGTACAAATTGTGCATAACAAGCAAAAAGGAGTAGACTACGAAAACTGCTTAACTGGTAATGTTCGCTAATGCTTTTATTGAAGGTCTTATTAGTCTCTATTTTGACGATTTATTTTTTTCATATTTTTGGCCCCTATTAGTTTTTTAAACCTACCCAACGACACCCCACACCTTAGGGTTGAATCTAAATTTGTAGGGAAAATACCCTTAAAAAGTTTTGTTTCTAATTTTTACTTTATCTTTGCTATATGATTGCTATAGCTATATGATTGATTTATGTATCCATGCCAAATTGCGGCTTCCTAGCGTTAATGATCACGGAGCAAAGCCGCGGACGGACAGACAGACAGTCGGACATAGCAAAACTTAGTCTTCCTAGTTGACTACGGAACCCTAAAAACCACAGTCAGTTGTAAATAATATACCTACGCAGCCAAAACTATTTCAAATCCAACTTCCTATTAGCAATGATAATTAAGGATGGTGACAATAATTATAAGATTTAAATGCACTTGCAGCTGGACTGTATGTGAGATGTTTACTTACCTACTTAAGTGTACATGATCATCGCTCTAAATAGGCTTAACCCTTATGCATGATTTTTTTCCTTGCCTAAAAAAATGTGGATACTTAATGGCGTAATAAACACGAGAAAAAACTAAACCATTTCTTTTTTCGCTGAAATTAGTCCTAATAATCAAATGACGGATACAGCCTTCACCATGCATTGCCCGCAAAACCAGATGGCCCTTATAGTGCCTATGACATTATTTAAAATCTAAAATGTTTGTAGGTCTGTACTGTACCCCTAGTGTAAATTTATTCGACAGCGAAACGTGACGTACGCGTTTGTGTTTAGTCTCATTTGAGTCATTTGTATGGGATTTTGAGATTCCAAAACGTCCCGCTTGGCGCGCTGTTTCTAAATTCCCATACAAAATGAGACTAAACGCATACGTCACGTTTCGCTAACGAATAAAATTACACTAGGGGTACTGAATTAAAACATTTTCGCAAATATTATGCTTATAGTACACGTAAATATAATTAAGAGGGAAGAATAGCTTTGCGATCCTAGCGAAATAACGGTGCTTTTTCTAAGAAATTCCATTTCGGGAGAAAACGTTTTACACTAATTCTGAACAAATCACATTGATTTTGATGTTGATCGCTTCAGCATAATATATTCTAGGTTTATGTTTCGCTATTCAAAAAAAATCTTTAAATCTAGCTAGAAAACATTGTGTCAATAACATACTAAAAATAATATAGGATGGAAAATATTTAGAAGGGGAAAAATGTTTTCTTTTTTTGTATGGACGATCATGTGGTATACTTATGTGCGGAGATATATTTCATTCACCTATCAGTACCTGTACTTTCCGAAGGATCCATGTGAAATAAAACTAGCTACAAAAACCCCGTTATTAATATTTCTATAGATACCCACATATAGTACGATGCTATTATTTCGATGTCAACTTTTAGCTGATATCCTGTACAGGTCAACGACCTCGTTTTTTAAAAAAAAAGGTTAAAACGTAAAAAGTAAATTTATGACGACAATTTTAATCTTTGATCTTTGTTGTTAATTCTCGAGCAATTGTGATATTTATGCCCTTATGAAAATGGACAGATAATTGGGTACTTGACACATGTTGAATATTATAACAAAATTTAGTTAAATGGATAGAAAATTAGCCATCTATTATAAAAAAGTGGAATTTAAAAAATTATATTGAGATTATAAAAAAATACAAGGCTCCGAAATCTCAAAAAAAAAATTTTTTTTTCTTTCAAAAATAGAAAAGAGAATGGTACCATTCGATTCCTTACATTTTATTGAAAAATAAATTGTATGACAACTATACACATAAACGCAATATTTCAGGGTCAAAATGGCAATTTCCTTGATCTTCCATACATTTAGGAGTCTTTGAGATGTGACGTCACATCACCTTATCATTTTGTTAGAGGCGTTTCAATCTTCGAGTGCGAGCGTCGGACTTTAACTCTCATTTCTGATCTTTGTGTTGCTTAAATGCCATGAGTCCTATGTAGACATTTGATCCTCAGGAAAATCAAGATCGTTTGACATTATTTACAAAAAACAGTCAAGTAGCCAATTGTACATTAACCAAGTGCAGTTGTGTGAGGCAGCATAAAAACTTTAAAGAGGGCATTTTTAAAGTGGTTGAGAAAAAATATAGGTATTGTGATTTGTCCATAAAATTCATCGTACTGTACGCGGTTCACGGCTCCATTATACGTGTACAAACATTACATTACATTAAACATCCCTAGAGTAAGGACACAACACAAGTAGAGAGACGCATGGTTTTGTTGGTTAATTTATATATTAGAAAATATAAATTGCCTTCCTTTAGTTATCTAATTAATATAAAGTAACCTACTTACAAATAACAGCCGATGCCGGTTGGCACAATTGTTCCGTGGGTCAAACAAAAATGATCTAGCCCGGGAGTGAAGAGGTCGTGCGTGGTGGTGGTATTTATTGTTCCTCTATTATACGAAAATGACTTAATTTGCCCTAGTTGCTAAAAGCTGGCAGAAATATAGCACACAGATTAACCCGTGGAGCCGACCCGTTCCCCCCTGTTTTTGAGGGGGTAGCCACGGCACTAGGTATCTCAAAGGTACCGGGCTGAATCAACTTTGGTTGACCCAAGCGGCATCGCCTGAGAAAAGTGCATACTGCTCCATACATCTCTAGACTTGCTAAATACGCTAGTATTGTAAAGTTGTTGGGAATGCATAGTGTAGGCTAGATCCAACATGATCAAATATTGTCAACTTACAAACTGAAAAGTTCATTAAATTTACTACATGTAAAATCATTATGATATGTGTTACAACATTGTAATCAAAAAAATAAGTACTTAGTTAAAAAAATATAGTTTTGCCATCAACTGAGTAATAGACATAAAAATATATTAGTCTTCCTTTTAGCAGGCCCCTCTTTCCCACTGGGCACGTGCCCGGGGCCCCCAACCTCACGGCCCCCGTTTTTGAGTGCTCTAGGGTCCCCTATTCCTGAGTGCCCAAGGCCCCCGTGTGTATAAAGACGGCCTTGCCATTTAGAATCACTTAACAAAATAAATATTTTTCTAGTTTTCAAAACAATTACTTTGGTTATGTAGGCTGCTTCCAACACCATGAATTTTTAAGGGTTAAACAAACTAATTATTATTATAACACCGTCTGTGGTCTGTATTCTATTATCTGAACAGGAACCGCAAATTGTGAAACAAAAATGTGCTTAATTGATTAGGGATCCACAAGTTTTTACAACGATACATGCTGTCACAGTATTGTAGTATCGTATATTTTAATTTAAACCATAATAATAAATAAAAAGTGGCTGTGACTTGACCAATCCATAAGGGTTCCGTTTTTTGCCATTTGGCTACGGAACCCTAAAAACCGATCAAGTGCGAGTCGGACTCGCGCAAGAAGGGTTCCGTACCATTATCTAATAATCAGTTTTTTGTATGGGGGCTCAACTGGCTAACTATGTAACTATTACGGTTCATGAGATACAGCCTGGTGACAGACGGACAGCGCCAGCGGTGTCTCAGTAATAGGGTCCCGTTTGACCCTTTGGGTACGGAACCCTAAAAATTAGATCAAATTGACACCAATTTCTAAGTTCGAATTGACTTTCGACGTGCTCGTGGAACTTGCACAGACTACTCTATCCTATGAACAGCGTTGCTTTGTTACGTAAAATTTTCAAACAAAACAAAATCAACTTTATTACTCATGTCGTGGGATCAAATTTCACTGGCAAATTACGGACTTAATTTTATGGCCGGGTCTTAAGAGACTGAGTAGGTAATTCCTATATAAGAGGAGAAACGTACCCTTTTTGCTATTTTCATACCGCCTTACTTTTTCATGTTATTTTAAACCAATTTTTTCGTTTTAAAAATAATCGAGAAAATCAAAATGGTTTTCTGTATTTTTTTTCATAGCTCATGGGATGGGATGTTAATTTGCAGAGTTGCTTACCGAATCTAACTAACCCGACCTACATTGTAGAAATGGGTGATTTAACTTTTTAAATAATTTTAATAAACAATAATATGCAGTAGTTCATAAGTAGATGTAGACATACAATAGACACTTATTATACCTACTGAGAAATGTTACCTATGAATATCTCAGCCCAGTAGTCTTGTACAGTCAGAATCAAAAGTAGCGGATCAAATAACGTTTCATAAGTAACTACCATTCTGTAACAGCTTAACAAAAAGTGATGTCTTTAATATAGAACAACTAATACTGTAAAATATATACTATTGAACGCGAATTTTAGTAATTTATCTATATTTGGAAAAGTTACCCGGAATATCAGATACTTTTGGCGCGTTGTTTCATCCGCTACTTTTGATGCTGACCGTACGTACTCTCCTATCTTGATACAAATTCTCTCGGCTCTGCCCTATCAGCCCGCGGCATCAGAGTAAAAGTCTATCTATCTATTTTGCTTAAAGATTAGTTTGATTAACATGCTTACTTAGACCGACTCACATTGCATTACCCTGTATTGCAGGGTGGGCGCGAACAAAACCGTGTATTTCTGATGACACTTATTACGTAAAAAAAAAATATATCAACATAGGTCGAATATCCTTATTCTTATATTTAATTTAGTAATTTGCTGGAACATAATAATTCAGTTTTGTTCATCCGCATTTTGTAAATAGTGGTCGGTTTTCGGTACTAAATAACAACTGACAGCGAAAGGGTTATTATCGACATCTGATCGGAGAGTTTTTCCTTGTTAATTTAGTTAGAGAATCTTGTGAACTAAGGTTTTTACTCATTTATGTTACTAAATTTTTACTCTTATACCCACGGGAATATATCGTTAATGTTATTCGAGGGCACCCTGACTTATCATGTGTAATGTACTTACATACTTAGATATTGTTATCTAGCTTCATCTCTAAACTGCTGCCAAATCAGCTAACAGACAGATTTTTGTTTTCTTAACTTCACACCGATCTGTATGGTGAACGGGATTTTTACTCCTATTTACTATTATTTTTAGGGTTTAAAGTGGTAAAATTAAAAATAGAAGAAAAACCAATTTATAGGGCTCTAAGCGGAGTCCTCCCCTACACTAAAGTGAGGATGTTTTTTTTTCTTTTCAACCCTATGGTGTGTCGTTGGATAGGTCACTCAAAAGGATTAGGGTTCGCCTAAAACCATTTTTTGATAAAGTTCATAATTATGGGACTCGTCTGAAAAAAATTTAGTTTAATAAAATAAATTATACTTTCAACGAAAGCTATAGCAAACATGATCAGTTAAGCCGTTTGAGTTATCGCAAAAAGTCTACCTCCGTTGAAGACCGCTTATTGTGATGGACGGGTAAATACGGAAAATTATACTGAGCACGGCCCGACTATGCTGTAGGTAATATTATTTCCCTTCAGCGTGCAATCCCAAAGGCTTGAACGATTTTAAAAAGTTAAAAGTGTTTTTACTCTGTGATTCAGATTTTCTAAATGTATATATTTAATTACTTTATTGTAGATACACCAGCGTAGGTACCTTTCCGATTATAGATCGGTCAAATTACCGGTATCGGATATGGCACGTACATAATAATTTCGAGAATTAGCCGAAAAGGAACCTAACTGGCCGTCCAAATTAAAAAAAAATACTATTTAAGTTTTTTTTATTGTTTTTATTACTACTTGCGAGTTAGCGACACCTATATATATATATTTTGATAATAATATTATACGCAATTTAATGATTATATAACCTTTCGTTTTTCAAAAATATTTGTTTGGATCAACAAAGTACTTATCAAAAAATTAAATTATATGTAGGTATGTAATATTTCATATTCAGCAAGGGGCGATTTTAACATGGCCGGCCAGGCCCTTTATAAAATGTAGGCACGACGAGTTGAGTTCCCATAGAAAATTTGAATTTCACGTCTTTTTCTACTGATTAACTGGGTGTGCCAGAGTATAAATGCACCGGGCTAAATAAATATACGTGGTAAAACTTACATCGCAAATTTCTTCAAAATCGGTGCAGTACCTAGTTTAGCGATGAAAAGCTACCAGATAGACTAGTTTATTTTTTATATATGTATAGCATGAGTATAAATATTTGAATATATAAAAAGCATCATATTATAGAGATATGGCCATTGCAGAGCGAGCATATATTATGACCATGAGATGAGCTGCCTAGGTATCTACTCACTAAATCTTTTGGCGATTGGGAATTCGTCAGACTAGCTGGACTAATAACTTGACCCCACCGATCGGTACCTACGTTTCTAAGATCGGAGTCGAGAGTCCACCTCTGTTATAGTGGTTAGGCTTCTGCAGAGTCTGCATATCAGTTAGAAAGCTACGCTTAAAGTATGCCGAGTCCCTATTCTGAACTTGATTACTACAGCCTAGAACTCCTATTGTAGTTTTTCGTAATACTGAACTACTTTTGCGTCATCTAAGGTCAAAGTTTTCCTTGTCTGCCAATGACTCGACCGCTGATCACTTTGCCAACCGCGAATTGGTTAACTGCATGTCATATTAAAAATGTTCGTTCGTAATACAGGGTGTTTTTTAGTAATCTGCAATAATTAACGGACGAACATATAAGTAATACTGAGCAAGTTTTACTATGGGATACCGCGAAAAAAAATTGACTCCCATAAAATAAAAATAAAACATTTCATTTATTTCGTTGTAAAGTCATGAACTTACATAAAATCTAAAACGTGTTAAGTAATAAATAATGTCAGTCTATAACGCCCTGCTAGGGCACTTCAACATCAGACCAGCCAAAATGTATGAAACAGCCAATTTATTTTCGCGACTTCGGGGTTGGTCCCATGGTAAAAGTTGCTCAGAATGACCCATATATTCACTCGTAAATTATTGCAGGTAACTGAAAAAACACCCTGTATAAAAAGGAAAGACAACCATAAGTTTGGTTTAATTTGCCTAGCTTATTATGTTTCTATTCAAAATGACCTTTGTTTCTAGGCTTTAATTTCTTAGCATTATTGCTATAGAAACACATGAACCATGCGGCTATGCAACTTTGTTTGTGCACGTAGTATATCTAGATATAAAATGGTCAAGAGAGATCGTTTACCTACTGTAACAAGATACACGTAAGAGCAATGAAAACTGGTCACCAAACATTTCCATACACGAAGTGACCTGTTAACATTGTTCTTGAGAGTAGTTTTTGTTTGCGTAGAACACCTAGGTACATAGGAAGAGTTCTACAGCGACTACTTAATAGAATAAATTTAATATTGCTAGACCACTGAGGGCACCGAGCGATGTAAACAGAAACGAGACAGCCAAAGTGGCCAAACATATTGCAACACTTCTTTGTTACATATTAAGGGGTCATCCATTAATTACGTCACACAAATTTCTAGGTTTTTTGACCCCTCCCCCTCTCCTTGTCACACTTGGTCACATTTAGCAAACCCCCCCTGGTGTGACGTCACATTTTCGAATCAGAATCGAATTGGGTACTATTAATATTTTATCAAAATAAATATTAGTAATTATAAAACAAAACCGATTAGGAAAAAATAAACACATAGCTATATTACGATTATCGTTTCTAAAACTCGTTATATAAATGTACAGGGAATAAAATAAAATACGGTTGCATACTAATGAAGTTAGTTACGTCACAAAGTTTGTGACTCTCCCCTCCCCCTTGTCACAACATGTCACATTCTCTTGACCCCCTCCCACCCCCTAAATATGTGATGTAATTAATGGATGACCCCTAAGAGGACTTAAGAATAGGACTTGTCTCGTTCGCTCAGCTAAACTATTAGTTTAGCACCCATGCATACAAATATGTAATACATGGGTGCAAAGGGGTAATAGTTTTACAAATTGTACGTCTGATGGATTTAGACATGCTGGCCCGACCGCGCGAAAAAGCCAGTCATAAAGTTATGTTTATCACTGCAAGATGCGCTAACAGGTACCTACTGACATAGATATACGTCACTGATAATACTACGTACCAACCTACGTATTGTAGATGGTGTATACGGATATTAAAAGCCAGACATGCCGATGTAAAAAAAAAAATTGGTACGACGTAGGTAAAAATCTATTTTATTATTTGGTCTTTTACAGCTGCAGAGACTGCAAATAATTAGGTGAAAAAAAATGGATAACGCTCGGCTCGAAATAATATTGATAAGAGTAAAAAACAAAACTAGAAACAGTATTTCTTATATTTTAGCTTGAAATCTAAGACTATGGCTATCGTGTGAAAACCAGGTCAAACTTATTTTTTGTACTTTCTACCTGCGTCATACTTTTATTAAGCTGGTATTAGATAAATACTTAAATTAATGTGCCGCTACTCCTTCCTTTCCCTCAATAATAACTTGCAAATGTATTCTTGGTATAGGCATAGGTATGTTTTGCAATGAGTAAATTGCATGTATTATGTTCAATTATGGACCCATATGTTATACATTGTTGACTTAAGTAGGTTTACGCTTAAGCTATTTAATAAAGGACATGACACTTTATTGCTTAGGTATTCAAATTTCTGCGTTCTTAATTTTTCCATTTCGGAACTGTCAAGAGTCGACTTGTACCACGTCGATAGACGTTCGTAATACGGAACATTTTATTAAAATATGTTTTTTTATGTTACAGCTATGCTGTTATTGGAGAGCGACATGTTTATGGATGCCCTTAATGCATCAGCAACGAACAAAAAGGAGCCAAAGAAGAGAAAACGACGTACCAGCGGTTCTAAGGATGGAAATGCGCCGACTGATGGCTCCCCACCACATACTCCAAATTCCATTACCAGTCCAACAAGCGAAAGCAAATCAGTGCCGCCTAGGTTTTATCAAGATACTTTGGATACGGAAGAGGATAAAGATAAACCAGGCGATAAGGTCACCGATAGCAATGACAACAAAGACTCGTCGGATAAAGAAGCTGAGGAATCCATGGACACCTTGGAGCCGCATACTTTGACGGTGAATGGTTTAAAGGGTGTTTTATGTTATCACAAGAAGAAAGGTCCCAAGAAAAGCATAAAGTGGAAACCAGAAGCCGAACTAGAAGAGATTCAATACTTTGAGCTGGATGAAACCGAAAGGGTTAATGTTACTAAGACCTTCACAGATATGAAATATCTGGAAAGGATACATGAAAGAGAGGCATTCCAAAAGGGAAGGAATCTTAGTAGTGAAGATGTTATGGAAGAGAAAACAAGCTGGAAACCACTAATTCCTATTGATGCGAAAGGACAAGTGCATGTTGACCACGGGAAAAATAGTAAAGAAAAAGACATACAAGCTATTCGGCAGAAAGGGACATTACAACCCCTTTATTTCCATAAATCGATGATACCTGATTCTCCATTAGAACCTGACACCGAAACGCATACATACTCGGAACCAACTACTATTCCGTTAGAAGATGTTACTGGTAATCAAGATACTACCAGCGACTTCAGAAACATGCCATGGCCTGAACCTAAAGGCAATGCTCCACCAGTATCGAGTAGCAATATTAATATGCCAGCAATGTTCCCGAGTAATATGACACAGTTCCCGAACGGCTTTCCACCTGCACCCTTTCCAGGTGCGCCTGGATTTCAAGGACCTCCTGGAATGGGGCCTGGCGATTGGCAAAATGGTGTGCCTCCTCAAATGATGCCAAATGGTATGCCCCCTGGAATACCACCGGGAGCGCTCGCGCCAGGGGCGATGCCTCCAGCAAATATGCCGCCAGGTTTAATCATGACTCCTGAAAACATGATGATGACTCCAGAAATGTTCGTAGGCGGCCCGAATGGCATGTTCCCTCCTGGAATGGTTCCAGATGGGTTCAATATGCAGCCAAATATGTTTCCTCCCGACTTCAACATGTCTGGTCCACAGGGACCTCCTGGCGCTGATGGATTTTCTGGTCCAGGAAATTTCCGTGGCTCTATGAGAGGCCGTGGTTCCAGCGGTCACTGGCGTGGCAAAAACTCGGGCAACTGGGACGGCCCTCAAAGAGGCAGGGGTGGACATTCTCGTGGAAGCAAAAGGCCTGTTTGTATATATTTTCAAAGAAAAGGATCATGTAGACAAGGCGACAACTGCTCGTTTTTACATCCTGGTGTTAATTGTCCATATTAAACTTAAGTAATGCTACTGTTGTGTAATTATAATTAGCTTAAAAATCTATTTTGAACTCGATAAATTATTGGAAGAATATATTGTCGAGTAAAATAAAGATAAGTTAATTGATTTGTAAAGACTGGTAATTATATTTTAATTGTAAATTTGTACATAAAATAGGATAGTGTTTATATAAAACGTAGCAAATAAAAGTTGCAAATTGAATTTATATTTGTAAATACTATTTTTTTCTTCCTAACCTGAACGAGAAAACTATCATAAATCAGGATGGTTTTAAACTCAAGTGCGACTTACAAGGAAGGGCATTTTCTCCTAACAGGTTGAGTTTGGGCAGCTAAAAAAAAATACGTGTCCGTTATTTTAGACTACTCTATAACATATATCAAAATGAATCAAATCGGAGTCGGACAGTTGGGTACCCTTCCTTGTTAGTTTTACATCTTAATTTACTTTCGAAATCACAGGATTGCTTGTGGAAGGGCTAAGTTTCACATGGTACCTATATAGTTTATTGGGATTATTCCGCAAATGAACTCAGGGGGCCCATCGCGAAAATCGAAATTCGCAAATTGCGGGGATCTTTCTCTTTTACTCTCACAAAGACTTGATTAGAGTGACAGAGAAAAATGCCCGCAATTGACGAACTTCGATTTTTGCGGTTATAGCCCTGATGGAATCTATAGTATTTTATGCAACAGTTGTATAAGAAGGGTCAAAAAAGGCGAGTGGCGTGAGTTACAATGTGAGCCGGAGCCGAAGGCGTAGGCGAACATTGTAAAGGAATACGCCACGAGCATTTTTTGGCCTACTTATACAACGTTGCATACAATATTTTTCCTACGAGTCAACAAAAATAAATCTTAATTTAGGTAAACAAAGCAAAAGTATATAGCCAAGACGCGCGAGCAGACCTTGTTAAGCGCCCGGCCCGCCCCGGGCCGCGGCCGGCCGGTCAGCGACACCTCCTCGTAACTCATGAGGCCCTGGTACTTGCTACTTGCTAAATTAAATTTTTGGACAGTTTTTTCTCATTTTTGGCCACCGTAGCCTACGGAGACTAACAGGCAACGCTAAGCGGTCTTCGTAGTCTATGGGTGTTGCTATATTACAGGTGTCAAATGCGTGTTTCTGACTTATGAAATAATTATTTTTACTATGCAACCAAATTAATATATTGTAAGTTGGCAGCAATGCACTTAGTTTAAACTGTATTCGTTTTAGTTTTGTTAGGTTGGTAGCCATTAATCGCTGTAACGTTATTAACGTTGCTACGAATGTAAAAAGGATTTGTACTTGTTACTATACTGGCACATACGAAGATTGTCAATAAACGTCAGTCAGCTATAAACCGGCTTTCAATTACCACATTGGCGACGGGATTTCGGATTTTATTTGTGTTTTCGGTTAATTTATCGTGCTCGTTTGTGTTTTAAAATGCCTATCGGGAAGTTAGAAACCTTTGACTTGACATCGAAACAGTGGCCGGCATATATCCGCAGAGTCCAACAGTATATGGTGTTGAATGAAGTAAAGAACGAGCTGAAGGTGCCCCTGCTGATAACAGTTGTCGGGGATGCCACGTATGCTCTTATGTGTGACTTGTGCTCACCGACACTTCCCGAGGATACAACATTTGAAGAGCTGGTAAAGTTAGTAACGGAACATCTAGAACCGCAGCGATCCGAGATCGCAGAACGTCACGTCTTTAGGCTGCGCCGACAGCGAGTCGGCGAGCCGCTCGCCGAATATTTGCAGAACTTAAAGCATCTAGCGAGCACTTGCAGTTTCGGCACCTCGCTCGAGGAGAATCTGCGCGACCAGTTCGTGTCGGGACTAGCAAACGAGGCGATGCGATCGCGGATATTCGCTGAAAAAAACATTCAGTATAAAGAAGCGGTGGAGCTGGCTCTCGCCCTTGAGGCCGCGGAGAAGCATGCGGAGGTGAGCGGCGCGGCGGTGGCGCCGGCGAGCACCTCGGGCAGCGGCGGCGGCGGTGGCGATGTTGGTGAAGGTTTGCATCACGCGAGTGCTCGGCGCGAAAGGCGCGGGCCCGGAGCCGGCGGCGGCGCGGCCGCGGCCCGGGGCGGCACGGCGCGCGGCAACCAGACGCAGTGCTGGCGGTGCGGGAAGGCACATCGGCCAGAGAAGTGTAAATATATGCATTACAACTGTGACGAATGCAACACACGTGGTCACTTGAAGGTGATGTGCGGCAAAGGACGCGATCAGGCTGGTCGACAGTTCGGACGTCAAAACTACATGGACGAAGAATCTGATGAGGATTTATTTAACATTCAGGTTTCACCACAAGGTAACAAACCTTATTTTATTACATTGAATGTGGACGGCCAGGATGTTGTTTGTGAGATCGATACGGGCAGTCGTATTTCTGCTATCAATGAGGACTTTTTTAAGCAGAAGTTTGCTCACAAAATAATTAAACCTAATGATAGTTTTTTTCGCTGCTACTCTGGGTCACCAATCGAATCTCTTGGATACTTATCGGTTGACGTGGTACTAAACGGTATGAGGGCTACTAACTTGCCATTGTACGTCATCAAAAATGGTGGGCGGCCTCTTTTGGGTCGTGAATGGATACGCGCTCTAAAGGTCAACCAAATAACTATCAATGAGATCGTAGAGGAGGATAGACTTGTGACCCAGCTGTGTAGTGAGTTCCCAGAGGTGTTCACGGATAAATTAGGTACCTGTAAAAAAGGCATTCAATTACAGCTCACAGACAGCGACCCTATATATGTTCGTGCTAGGCCGGTACCGCTCGCGTTGCGCGAACGGATTGAACGCGAACTTGAACGTCTGGAGCGCGACGGAACCCTGTGCCGCGTTGATCATTCGGACTATGGAACCCCGATAGTACCGGTAGTAAAACAAAGTGGGGAATTGCGCATTTGTGGTGATTACAAGGTGACGATAAATCCTAAACTTAAGCGCGATTATTATCCCTTACCCCGCATAGAGGAGCTTTTCGCTAATCTTAGCGGGGGGGAGCAGTACACTAAACTGGATTTACGTCACGCTTATGAACAGTGTTTGTTGACGGAGGACTCGCAGCCGTACACTGCAATCACCACTCATGTGGGTACTTTTGTGTACCGTCGCACACCGTATGGGCTTTCGTGCATTCCGGAAAAGTTTCAAAAGCTTATGGAGGAAACCCTGCGCGGGATTCCTAATTGCGTTGTTTTCTTGGACGACATTTGCGTGACGGGGCCTAATAAACAGGCGCATATGCGAAACCTGCGAGCTGTACTGGAACGCTTACGCACCATGGGAATGACCTTAAAATTGAGCAAATGTAAATTTTTACAAGATAAAGTTAATTATTTAGGTTTCATTATTAACAAAGATGGTTTACGACCCGATCCTGCTAAGCTGGAGGCCATTTCCAATGCTCCGGAACCGAAAGACGTGTCGCAACTTAAAAGTTTTCTCGGGATGTTGAATTATTACGGAAAGTTTATTCCAAATTTAAGCACGTTATTGCATCCATTGCATGTGTTGTTAGGAGCCGGAGTTGAGTGGAAATGGGATTCCGCTTGTAAACAGGCCTTTTTAGAGGCAAAGCAAGCTTTGTTAGGCAAACGCGTTTTGGCGCATTACGAGGAGGGGCGCGAACTCGTTTTGGCAGTTGACAGCAGCGCCTATGGCCTTGGTGCAGTGCTTGCGCACCGGTATGAGGATAGCTCCGAGCGGCCCGTTAGCTGTGCGTCACGGACGCTTAACGTACATGAGCGGAACTACAGCCAACTTGACAAGGAGGCTTTAGCAATATACTATGGCGTTACTAAACACCATCAATACCTTTTCGGAAGACGCTTCACACTGAGAACCGATCATAAGCCGTTAAGTTATATTTTTGGAAATAAAAGTGGAATTCCTCAGACGGCTGCAAGTCGCTTGCAGAGATGGGCTGCGCGCCTGGCGGCTTACGATTTTTCAGTAGAGTTTGTGCGTTCCGTAGATAATGGGCCGGCCGATGCTCTCTCCCGCCTGCCACTGCCATGCGAGGGCCGCGCTTCGGAGGCTGTAAGCTATGTTCAATTAGTTGAAGACTCGTTACCAGTTAGCTTCAAAGAGGTGGCTAGGGAAACGCAGAAGGATTCTGTGTTAAATAGAATTTATGGTTATGTTCTGTTTGGGTGGCCATCGGTCACGAGCTGTGAGGACGAAAAGGCTTATTTTTCGAGGAAAAGTGATTTGTTCGTTGACATGGGTTGTTTGGTATATAAATACCGTGTAGTGATTCCACTGGCTATTCGGAAGCGTGTGTTAGACGAGTTACATGAAGGGCACTTGGGTATACACAAGATGAAAAATATTTCTCGTCATTACGTATACTGGCCGGGTATTGATGGAGATATTGAGGCGGTTTGCCGCGCCTGCAGCGCGTGTCGCGCGGTACGGGATGCACCCCCGCACGCACCGCTGCATCCATGGGAGTACCCGTTGAATCCGTGGAGTCGACTGCATGCGGACTTTGCTGATTGTGATGGAAAGCGGTATTTAATTGTAGTTGATTCACACTCGAAGTGGATAGAAGCTATTTTGATGAAAAACACGGACGCTCGTGCAACTATTCTGGCGTTTCGATCTATTTTTGCGCGGTTTGGCTTTCCTGAGCAGCTCGTGACCGATAATGGTCCGCCATTCTTTTCTAACGAATTTAAGATGTTTTGTATTGAAAATTGTATTAAGCACGTTACGTCAGCACCATACAGGCCACAAGGCAACGGTGCCGCTGAAAATGCGGTAAAAACAATTAAAAAAGCTATTAAAAGAGCTCTGCACGAAGGCGTGGACGTAACTATCGCACTTAATACCTTCCTTTTCCAATATCGTAACTGCGAGCATGCGACGACTGGTGTGTCTCCGGCCGTAGCCCTAATGAGGCGGCGCCTGCGCGGGCGGCTGGACGCCCTGCGCCCCGACCGCGCCGCCGGCGTGCGCGCTGCGCAGGAACGCCAGGTGACGACCGCTGGTGGCACACCACGCTCCGTCAATGTGGGGGACGTGGTTTTCGCGCGTGACTACACTTTAAGAGGGGAGAAGTGGTCGGAAGGTAGGGTCAAGTCGCAAACAGGTCCAGTTTCTTATACGGTTGATATGGGTCAGGGAATCGAATGGCGAAGGCATGTTGATCAAATAATGCCGGCCAATAGAAATAGATATTCACTTTCACGGGCAAGTGTTTGTAATCCGGATGAACAAATGAATGCACGTGCTAATACACCCGAGGCGGGTGCTGACGAAGCGTTTGAGGATGCATCGGACGGTGAAGTTCAGGCAGCACCAGAGCAGCCTCTGACGGAGCACCTTCCCACTAGCTCGGGGGTCTTTACGTCGCCGGTGGATGCTTCGACCGCGCCACCGCCCGGTGCTTCCGCCCGTGCGTTGCGCGCTTGGAATCGGGCCCAAAAGTCTAGCTAAGTATAAGTGTAGTGCTATCAGTCAGTGGTACTTAGTTGTGTTTATGTTTATTGCTGCATATAATTAATATTAACTGTTTAACGTTTAGTTAAGATTTATTTTATTATGTCGGGTAGTAGTTTTAAAAGGGAGAGATGCTACGAATGTAAAAAGGATTTGTACTTGTTACTATACTGGCACATACGAAGATTGTCAATAAACGTCAGTCAGCTATAAACCGGCTTTCAATTACCACAAAAAACACAAGAGCTTTTATGAGGAATAGACAATATAGACTTTTCTTGAAACCTTTTATGTATGTTCTTATATTCGTGTTAATGAATGCATAAATGACAGATAACAGTAGAGGAGTAGGAAAAATAAATAAAATATCCGACGGAGAGCTTAGGAACTATTATTTAACGCTGAAAGCTGGTTACCTGAAATAGTTCTGCCATAAGATTTTCCTCCTTTTAATTATCCGACTTCAAAAAAAAGAAGGTTCTCAGTTTGACCCGCATGTTTGTATGTATGTATGTTTGTCCGCGATGATCTCGTGATTGGCTGAACCAATTTTGATGCGGTTTTCAGAAAAATGTTATATTCTAGAGGTTTAGTATATATGGATGGTTTGAAAAAATAATTGAACCCGATAGGTGGCGCTGCTATCGGTATATCGTCAAATTTGATTTGCTGAAACTAGGGAATGCTAACCGGTTAACCGGTTAACCGGTTACCCGGTAATTTGACCAATATTACAGTCGGTAAAATACCGGTAATTTCCAGCCGTAACCGGGAATTTACCGAACGTTGTTATAGGCAAATAAAAATGTAAAAACCTGTTGAATTAGCCCATCTATGTCTTCGTACTTACAAAAAAAAAACAATTACTACGGTTTACGATTACGAAGAGACACTTAAAATACTTACTTTTCTGCATCTCATGATCTCGTCGGAGTAGGAACTATTTAGGAAGCAATGTTTTGTGACAAATGAGTGGTCGCTAATCCCTCGCCCTTTCCCTTCTCGCCACCCCTACCCGACCCGCCTTACTATGTTCAGTGTCCTTTGTTTTAGTCTGTAGTGTCCGACAAGTGTAGAATGCGAAAGAACATTTTCTACCGCTGGTTACTTGTGTTCAAGATATCGTTCACGAATGTCTAAGCAACGTTCTAATTAATCGCCTAGATATTTAACAAACGCAATTATTTTATATATAATTAACAGAATGATCTGATGATGACATGTTCCTGATTCCAACACCTATCTTAAGAGCCCGGTAACGATTTTAGAGCAAAAATTTTAAATTGATAGATTTAGTCGTTGGAATTGTACACCTTTTGTTACGTAATATCTAAATAACAAGTATTGGTTTCTATTAGCACGTTTTTTCATCTTGCCTTTTAATAATGAGGTCGCAAGCGAGCGTCCCCGGTAATAGGTGACGAGAAGGGATAGTTTTTAAAAATTCATATAAATTATGGTAGTAAATTATACAAAATGATGTATAAGAACAGTTTCAGCAAATGTTGTAGATTGTTTAAGTATCAAAATTACGTTGAAATTAAGTCCATTTTCAGAGAAATTGTCACTTGTTTTGAAGTAATTTCTGGAGAAAATTGATTTCGTCTAACTTTCATTTACACTACTTCAAATTTATAGTAACAAAAATGTAGTTTATTAAAGTTGAAGTACAGGATATGTGTAATACAAAATTACCATTTTTAGCAGTCCAAACTTAACGAAATTTACAAATAAGATCGACAAAATCACTGCTTTTCGCGCGTTTACCTAAACGTCCATCAGAAAAAAAAAAACATTACTAATTACGTGAGTCTTTTAAAAAAAAAAAAAAAATTATAATGAAAGATAACAAGACGTGCTAAAAGAAACCAGTACTTGTCATTTTTAATAGTTAACAAAAGGTGTACAATTTCATGCGCTTAATCTATCAATTTGACATTTTTGCGACTAAAATCGATAACGGCCTCTTAAAGTGCAATTTTAAAGTAACTAGTGTTAAAATGATATGAAACTAATCTTGCTGTTAAATTTTTTTTTCTTACTTTACTAGATTTTAATGAATGTTGATTTTTATGTCGGTTTTAGTTACTTTAATAACAATATTATATTGATAGATGTGTAAATGCAAACTTGTATGACATTTAAATGACGACTGTCACTCTTTAGTTATAATTTTTGTTACCCTTTGATTACTGCGATTTTTAAAGAATGAAAAAAGTTTGATGTTGCTTATTTAATGTACAAGTTCATTTCGCTTTGAAATGATACATGTTTGATTTTTTATTTAATATGATTAGTAAATATATTTTGTTTAATGTTTATGGTTTATTTTCATTATTTTGTTTTGTCGATGTTTCTATAACGTGCTGTTTAAAGGTTACTGACGAAAATAATGCAAAATCAATGTTATTTATTTCATAAACGTATAACCGGTAATTTACCGGTTAACCGGTTAGTGGGACCTCGCGTCGGTAAATTACCGGTAATGAAAAACGTCCGGTTATTGCATTCCCTAGCTGAAACCGATTTAAGATGAAATTTTGTGTGTATATTTGTATAAGTGCAACGGCTTCCTAGATGGTTTGGAAACACCATTGGATCCGGTAGATGGCGCTGCTGTCGATATATTTTTCTTTCTGGAAACATCTTGAACGACCTAATTTAATAGACTAGACATTGATTTAGGTTTTAGGTTCATGTAATCAACTTCAAGTAGGAGAGCGAGTGGGAGTGGCGTAATAGATAGTTTTTATCCCAGAAATAATCCACCAAGGGAGTGAACATTTTGGGTGTAGGTTTGGTGTGGGGAATCAATAAACGATGAATCGATTCAGATGAAATTTGATATTGATAATATACTTTGAGTTGTGGGAAAGGTCATATAATCGTTTTCATCCCCGAAATTATCACGTCAGAGTGTAAAATGGAGGTGGAAGTTTATAAAGGGAATTAATAATTTCTTACGACTTTTATCATTTAACTTTTTGTAAGAAATAAATAATGCTTAAGCATTTTTGACCAATTAGGTAGTCATCCCGTTAGAGGGTGAAATTTACAAATTCTACGCAGCCGAAGTCCGGGCAAACGCCTGGTATCTATATATTCATAATTATAACCCTAGGCAAACTAAATCTTAGTTACAATAATACGACGAAACATTACTTACTTTACTCTTTGATCTAAACCTAATAACTATTTACAAATCATTTAGCAGCGAAATATCATCATCTCGTTTATTGTTGAGGATGGCCATTGCTAACACTAGTAAATAATAGTCCAAAACTAAATGTAGAACTATGGAAGGTAGAGGCAAGTTATCAAGTTCGCACCCAATATATTAACCAAGTAGCCGCCATAGAAGGTTATGACAGTTCAAATTAACCGAGTCGTGAGCGAATTGCGGCGCGAAGCGATCGCGAGTGTGGACTCTTGCTAGTTCGCGCTTCGCGTCTCTTTTGACGCGGGCCAAGTACCGACAAAAAACGGGGAATAAGGCGCGAAGGCGTGAACAACCTGCGAAATCGACGCGAGGGCCCTCCACACTCGCGTTCGCGTCTTCGCGCCTCGATTCGCGCACGAGTGTGGAGGGCCGTGAACTCAATAAGATAATAATAGAGTAGGTGTAAGCCTTGTTCATCTTTATCAAAGAATATAATACTCACTAGGAGAAGAACGATAACTCCATACAAAAAAATGTCCCTTTCAAAAGTTCGTTTATACTAGTAGCGCTCTCTTTGTATCTCAGTACTAAAATTGACAACCGGTTTAGCCTGGCGGGTTTTGGTAGGTAGTGACCCTGTTCTAGCTAGTGGTCCTGGGTTCGAATCCCAGCGACGGAATTTCTTTTTGTATTTTTTAAATTTTTGTTTTTGTTGGGGTGAGGTTTTTAAATTAGCATTTCACAAATAAAAAAATATTATGTTACAT
The DNA here is from genome assembly GCF_033807575.1 of Cydia pomonella. NCBI lineage: Eukaryota > Metazoa > Arthropoda > Insecta > Lepidoptera > Tortricidae > Cydia > Cydia pomonella. The sequence continues at coordinate 868,633 of NW_026907803.1, read as the reverse complement.
ATTAATCAAAATCACAGGTATCTTTTGTCCTAAGAGGTAATGATATCTGTATTTTGAAGTTTTTTCAATATAAAAGGTAACAAAACAGTTTATTATCAAGTTATAAATATTTTTATTCCTATATATTAGGATCAAAAGAGCTTAATTCGTTCGAAAAACATACAATAGGCAGGAAAAAAGTCATTTTCTATACAAATTTATGTATCGGACGGGGCTTGTTGAACTAACTGTGACACTTCCTTATAATATCTACATACCTATATAAATTTTATTCAATGAGACCACAGGTCGGTAATTTCGGTTCATTATTGTTGTGGCTACCAAATAGTTAACCTATCCTGTGCGTATGATTATTATCTTTTGTTTTTTTTTTAAGCGTTATTTATGTTTAGGTTGCCTATTTATTAGCGCAATTATTTCAGGTTTGTAACTTTGTAACCAAATGAAACTCCGAACGCGAATGTAAACAGCAAGCGTGGATCCCCCGCGAGCCCCTTTGACTCGTGCCCGAAAAGCCGCTCAGGGCGGCTACCGGGAAAATCGAATTTCATCAATTGCGGGCATTTTTCTCTGTCACTCTAATGACGTCTTACTAAGAGTAAAAGAGAAAGATCCCCGCAATTTGCGAATTTCGGTTTTCGCGGTAGGCCTCCTGGCCGCGAGCCAAGCCACGAGATGAGTCACGAGCCCACCGTTTACATACGCTTCTCGTAGCTCGACTCGTGCCTCATCATAGCGCTTTATCTGTTACTGCTACTGAAAGTTCCATAAGTGCATCTCGTTCGGTCATCAAGCCCCTCCTCCGTTTCATCTGTATATAGAGGTGCCTCTATGGTCGCATTTAATCGATTACAATTTCTTAAAGGTCCAGAGGGCCTACCGCGAAAACCAAAATTCACAATTTGAATGGAATCTTTCTCTTTTATTCCCACTAAGACGTAATTAGAGTGAGACAGAAAAATATCCGCAATAGGGAGCGTGCATGAACTGTAGGCGGCAGCACAGGAGCCGTCAGATTTTTGGCGCGAGGCGTAAATGTGATGTTTTTTGTTCCGATGTAGCCCACAAGATGGCAGAACCTACTATGCACAAGAAAACACTTGACGTGTAAATGTGCCTGTTTATGGTTCCGATTCAGACCACAAGATGGCAGACCCTCCAACGCGCACGGTCCCTATTGACGAACAACGATTTTCGCGATTATAGCCCCGACCTATTTTATTTTATAAAGAATATTTTGCCGTTTCACCAAATATCAGCACATCGTTTACAATATTTTAATTTTAAATGTTTGATTAGCAGAGAAAGCGCTATGATTGTTGGTCCTTGTCACAGTCTCATTTTTTTTATTCCCCGCCGTAAATTTTAGTATGGTTTATGGTGGGCAACAAATAATCCGACCAAATTACGTAGGTTATTTTTGGTATATTGTCAGGAATGTTAAAACGTGGTTTTAATTTTGCGCACTGCGTATGTTCTGTCCCTCACGGACGAACGCATATAGCCCATCTATGTGATCCACTATCCTACCATTTATGTGTGACACTGACAGCAGTGTTATCACATCTAACAACTTTTGGGTAGATCTACCATCTACCTATTTTGCCTGCGTTCTACCTATCTACCTCCCTCGGCCTGAAAACTACCTATTTTTCAAAATGGTACAATTGTAAGTAATTCTCAATACATGTGACGGAACTCACGGAACATTACTTAATTTCTACCGAATTTAGATTCGATGTAATGAAAACTTGCCAAAGAAACAGATTATACAAGCAGATTCATTACCTACAAACAATGGAAATCCTCATTTTTGTTTCGATTTCTTTAATAAACACGTGTACTAACATCACAATTGTATACACATTTTTAATCATAAAAATGTACTTGCTATTGAGTGGTATCTGTTTATCATTTTAAAACCACCCATTTCTACCTTTTTTTTGCACCGTTCTACCACTTCGCCAAAATTGTATGTGACAACACTGACTGACAGTTTCGTCTTAACTTAAGACTCGTTTTATAACGTCAATGTCAAGACTGTCAAGTCAAGCCTTCAATTTCGTTTCAAAATCACCACTGCAATGAAACTAAAAAGTGAACCAATATTTTATAATTTTTAATTTCCTTCAATATTTTTTTAATAATGGTACCTGTACATGAAAGTCTTATAATATTATTATTAGTGAGACCAAACTAACAATTCGGCAAGACTTTGGAAGTACAGTGCATTATTGACAAATAGTCGTCACTTGCCCACCGTCGGTAGTAGGAGCATGCAGAGCTGGTTCTTTGCCCAGGACCGGAAAAAACCGAAATTTAGAATTCCTCCGAAATCGCCCGCCAAGCTACCACCGTCACCACCCAAAATGTATACCGAAGAGTGGAAATTTAGTGTATCCGTTCCATATGCTAATGTTAGTGCTCGAGATACCGTAGTTATTACGGGGAATATACCTCAGCTGGGAGAATGGGATTATTTGAAAGCAGTTCCACTTGAAAAGGAACCAGGTAGAGATGTGTGGTGTAACACTATAACTATCCCAAATACATGCGACATTTACTATCGCTATGCCGTGTGTACCTTCGATGACCATAACAAAGAAGCAGTCATTGTGCGATCCTGGGAGACCAATGTTCGTCCTAGAGTAATCAAGGAAAACACGCGTGAGCCATCACTAGATGTCTATGGGCACTATGATGGTAAGGCCAGGATCTGTAGGGGATGGCTCACATGCCAAACATTACTGCAATTTAAATTTGTTAAGAATCCATTAAAGCTTAAGACTCGTTTAGCAGGGAGACTCATGAATATAAAAGTAACTCCAGTCAACTTAAGTTTTGGAACTGAAGGTCAGATTGAAGATTCACTAAGCACTGATACTGCTGAGGTCCCCACCGGAGTTTCTGTAGAGGTGGCTACATTAGATAATGATGCTTCTCTTTGTCAACTGCACCCCCAGGAACAATTTGGAAAAGAGTACAGACCTAATGATATTCTTATTTTCAATATAACGGCACAGAAGCTAGATAGTGTGGCTTATTTAGTCGATTTTTATTGCTATAGTACAAGAGCTTCCTGTCAGGAACCGCCATGTCATGTTGGTTACACTTACATACTGCCTAACATGTTTAAACCCTCGGAAGGAATTTTAGAATTGCCAGTCACATGCAGCATCAAGCACAGACCTCTTGGGACAGTGAACATTCAGTATTTAACTATAAATCCCATGTCAGACTCTAAGCTTAACTCTTTTGAGGTTTCATATGCAAAGCATTGGGATCCTGCATGGACTGGGTTGGAAGTAGGGCATCGGGGACTGGGAGCTAGCTTCAAAAAGAAAGAGTAAGTTCTATTAAATATTTTGTAACAAGCCTCCTTGATTGGATGATATAATAAAATATTAAGTGAAACGTTTTAATCTGATATCCATATATTGTTCATAAAGTGTGTTTAATGTCACTATCTAAGTATAATTGGGCATCAAAGTATAACATGTTGTCACTGATGCGGTATTTTAAAAGGACATTGTGAATGTATTGCCACTAGCTGTGCATATTTTAAGCCTAACTTTTTGCTTGGCATTACATGATTGGATTCAATTCACTGAAATGTATATAAATAGCCATGTCATTTGGCAGACATTCCTACAGTATATTTAATCATATATTTGATGCTCAATTACAAATGTCTGTTTAAAATGTAATCTGACAATTTTCAGAGGAAATTCTATTCGTGAAAATACCATAGCTTCTCTTAAACAGGCAGCTGCAAGTGGTGCAGACATGCTTGAGTTTGATGTTCAGCTAAGTAAAGATATGATACCAGTTATATATCATGACTTTTATGTATGTATTTCTATGAAAAGAAAGAAGGAAGTTGACTTCACAGAAATGCTAGAATTGCCTGTGAAGGACTTGACTTTGGAACAGCTTCAGAAACTTAAGGTATAATTCTGTGACTTTTCAAAAAAATTGTATTTTTCAGACTTATGTTTACATTACTAAAACTAGTTTCCACTTTATTAAAAGATAAAGAGGAACTCTCTAAAAAGACTATTTTTAAAGAGGTAATTTTCGTTTTATAGGTATACCACTTAGTTGAGGGACGAAGCCATGAAGCCCTCTTTTTTGATGAAGATTTAGAAGAACACCAGCCATTTCCAACTTTGGAATTGGCATTAAACACTATAGATAGCCATGTTGGGTTCAATGTTGAGCTTAAATGGACCATGGAATTGGAGGATGGCACATTTGAGCTGAATAACCCATTTGATATGAATATTTACGTTGATAAGGTGAGTAAAAGAATGAACTGACCAAAAACATTATTATAGGTAAATATGCTTTTATTTTTTGACAGCTGCAAAAAGTGTTAGCCACAAACAGCTGCCATTGTATCTAGGCAGTGCAATGCAGTACTGTGGTGGTGGTCGTTTTTGAGTCTGCATTGCATTGGCCTTGTTTAAACTGAAATATTAATAATTATTTTTATGTGACCCTATTCGTCATTGCTTGCATTTTAAAGCATTTTAATCAGCTTGACACAAACTTTTTGATATTCCTTCTAGGTACTGGAAATTGTTCTGAAGCATGCAGGATCGAGAAACATCGTGTTTTCCTGTTTCAATCCTGATATCTGCACAATGGTCAGAAACAAGCAAAACAAATATCCTGTCATGTTTCTAACTATCGTAAGTAGTATTTGTTTGCTTTTGTAATAAGTATAAGTATATTGTATATTTTATTCAATACATGTGCACATATTAATCAAAGCATTTATTCAAGGCATTCAATAGAAATGATTTATATTTTGATAATATTTTCAGGGTGTAACAAGTAGATACAAGCCATACAGAGACCCCAGGTGCCTATCAATTCCGGCTGCGGTACAAAACGCTATTAGCTCAGACATTTTGGGCATAGTTGTGCACACAGAAGACCTGCTCAGAGATCCTACCCAGGTATTTATTTATTTAGATAATTCTCTAACTCTAACAGCCTGCTTAGGCATTTTAGGCAATAGTGACTCTACCTATGGAGCAGGAGGTCCCGGGTTAGAATCCTGGTTTATTTGTGTGTTCATCACAAATATTAGTTCCTGAGTGATGGATGTTACCTATGTTACATCATAGGCTAAAAGTATGGGTATTGTTGTCTAGTGGCCTAAAATACAAATTTTGCTTAGTTAGGGGCTAGGTCGATCTGGTAAGGTTGTACCTAAAATCTTTATTAATTTTCAATGCTATACATACTTAATTGATCATTTGGCCCAAATCATTATGGGGTAATGCCCTACCTTGAAATCCCATTGCCCTACTTAAGATATACCATCGACTTCGATACTATAGGTATTGCGCCCTACCTGTAATTACGATTACGGCTGCCCTATCTTAAATTTAACGCTGGCTACGGCCCTGGCCAAGTTCTGTCACAATTAATCTTGTGACAATATTTATGACTGGACTAGGTATAAACGCTATAGGCACAAATGAACAATGCGAAGCTGAGTAAAAGCATGTAAAAATGCTTCTCGGTTGTGCCTCTTTATTTATTTGTTGTCTTTTGGCTGACCCTCGCTACAACTAGAAACAAACACTACAATGTCCCCTTCACGGTCGGCACGTGACTATAAATAATCTCTAGCTTCGGATAACAGTTCACGTGGGAAAACGACGCAAATACGACTGCGTCATGCTTTTGTACTATTTATCTGTACTTTGCAACGCTGCTCACATAACAAAACTGCCTTTTCATAGTTTGTTCAGTATGTAACAACGAAAATGGGCCACTCTTTGTATGAATGTTCTCATTGGTCTTGATGAGGCCGAGGGTTTTTCCAACCAATAACGGTAACGTTGTAATAACGTCTATGTAAATTCTTAAAGACTTCAACATGGTTTCTTTTGGCTGGTAAATTTATGCCTCTGGGATTTCTAAGGTTAATATGTTCGCCAGTGGTATTTACAGTGATAGTCGTAGGCTAGGTACAGTCACGCTCCCATCTGAAAATATCGGTACAAAAAATGTGCCAAAAATATGTATACACTACCTTAATGTATGGGCAATAAGGTCGTGTATACATATTTTTGGCACTTTTTCGTATCGATATTTTCAGACGTGACCGTACCGCTGAATTTTAAAGTTTAAATTTAATTGGCACGTACGGCTATTAACGCCGCCGAAGCCTATGCGTCCCAGTCCCAGGTCCCAGACAATTTGGACTATAATTTAGAATTTCAAGGTTATTAATTCAGTAGCAAATTTTTAACAAAGGCGAATACGAAGGGATTAAATCTGGGGGCACGGCAGTGCCCCCGCCAAGACGAGCAAAGCGAAGCGCAAAGGCACTACCTACCTTTTCTCGAAGTTTTGAACCCTCATAACTTGGGTTTGGATTATACCAGATAAACAAAATTCTCAGGATATAATGTCAATAGTGGACCTATTATTACGCATACAAAATTTCAATGGCATAGCTCTCATACTTTAGATTTTATTCATATCTAAAAAAAACCTGATTTCGTCACTGACTCACTCACTGATGATCATCCAATGCTATGTATAGGGATTGAGATCCGGATATCCGAAATATCCTGATATCCGTCAAGTATAGGATTCGGATTCAACTAGTCCTAGGATCCGGATATTTCGGATATTACGGATCCGATAAATATGGTCATAGACCTATAGCAGAAACAATTTTCGAATGAAATTTATGAATGATTTCATACCATTTTGTCATTTAAATATAATATTTTCATTTATTTAATCAATTCAAATACTGAGAGCACATCAGTTATGATAGGTACATCACGTTACGCAGTAACTTCATAAAATGAATGCGAATTATGGTTAATCTAAACAGTAAAGCATAGTTCATATAGAATTGGTACGCACTAGAAGATTGTTATTTTTTTAAGTTAATAAAATAAGAAAGTTATGAATGGTGAATTTTAAATAGTAATGTATTTAGCTTTCAAATATGTATAAATAAATAAATAAACTCTGTTATGTAAATAATTACGAACTGTTTTCATAATGGACCCCCGTCATTTTCTGAACAACACTTTTGTCGACATTTTTGGCGTATTGATTTCTTGTAGATCGCAATGAATTGATACCCTGGACAATTTGACTAGTCTTATTTAATATTTTTTCATGATTGCCCAGTAGTTTTTGATAGATTGAAATTGGGAACAATTCGAAGGATTCATCTCGCGGGGTATGTAATTGGCCTGATTATTAGCGTACCATACCAAAACTTTTTTTGGGTAGTGGCAGCTGGCTAAATCTGGCCAACATTTCACAGGACCGTTATGGGTTCTAATAAATACCAATACTCATTTCTCTAAGCACTCTTTAATATAAAGGTCCGACTTCATTGTTGACTATGTTATAAAACTTTTCTCTTACAGCCGAAATTATAAATTCCTTGCCATATCATATGTTTTTTTGCGAACTTGTCAAGTTTCACGAACTTATATTATTCGGGTAAATTACCTCTATTATTGGCCATATAAAACTTCGAACCGAGTAGTTGATTAAAATCGAGTTTTACATACGTCTTGTCGTCCAACAACAAGCAATCTTCGAATTTTGTCAATACTGGGTCGTACAATAGTCGAGCTAGTGTTTTAGCTTGTCGGATCTGTTTAACAGTCCGATTTGGCTGTTTTATTGCTCGATATCTCTTATAGCCACCTCTGAGGTGAATCATCTTTATCTCTCTAGAAGTTTCTTTGAATTTTTGGGATAAAGATAAATCGTAATTAGACCGTCCTGAATTTTGTTTGAGTGACCTTGGGACTTTTTTCCCAAAATCTTGTTATTTGTCCCAGACCTCCGATTAGTTTGTGTTTTCCTGTCGGCTGATAGAGTCTCCTTGTAACGTTTTATGACCCTACAAATACTAGCTTTTAGCATCTTAAGCGACTTCGCTGTCTTGGTCCGGGATCGATAAGAATTTTCGAAGTATTTGTGCACGATCAATCTCCTGTTCTCAATTTTGATGGCCGAAAACTTTAAAATGCATAAAGCTAGGAAAATAATATTTTCACCATTAATACTTTGAAGGTTGGTGATTGAACTGTAATTGTCAATTTTTTTCCCGCCATGGAATTATTATTTTTTAAACATTGCTAATTATGTGCCAATTCTATATGAACTATGCTTTAGTAACCGTTTTTAAAACTAGCTTTCTGGATATCTCCTGACTGAAATAACGGTAATGAAGTGAATAATCTTTCTTACTCTGATATTTCTTTCATTTTTAGTTTCCGAGATACAGAAAGTACATATTTAACTGAAACATAAAGCATTGTTTTCACACCCGTCTTTTTCCATACGTTTGCCTCTCAATTGTTTCGATTTTGTGGTTGGCGTTACTTTGAGACTTTATGCATCTAAAATGTTGACACATTGTGAGGTGTTTATTCGATACGACGTTTTGCCTATAATTTTAGTAACAATACTACCTTTCGGATCTGACCTTAAGACCTTATGCCTAAAATAATCAGTGTTCAGGTTAAGTAAGTCAGTGCGACTTTATGTCTCTCTTTTAGTGTGTAATTGGGAGAAATAAAAAAATCGGATCTAATCAATTTAGCATAAATACCGCCTTTTTAAATATTATCAAAGTTATTACAGCGTTTTTACTTATCCAAAGTAGAAGATAAAAAAGCTTTTTTCAATAAAAAAAGACTGGTATGTCCAGCCTACATAATACGTGAAAGAAAGGCAATCAAAAGTGCCAATTTTGTTTTGGCTCTCCTGGGCGCGTAGCCAACATGCAAATCGCTTACGCTCCATAGCGATCGAAACGCAACTCTCTCTTTTGCACTAATATGGAAGAGCGATAGAGACACACAAAGCGTTTCGTTGTCGTAGCGATAACGACTTTCACCTTAGCTAGGCCGACTGAGAATTTAAACTTTTTTGAAATCCGCCCATATGGAACTCGAGGCGAGAATTATAATTGTTTGCAGTAAATATTACCGTCATCTAATTAGAATGTCATTACAGTGCTTGTGAGTGTTGTTATCTTCTGTTAAAAGGAAAATAACATGCGCTAGTGACTAACTAAGTAAGTTTTGATATGATTTCGCTCTACTTTGGTCATTATTTGCAGTAACTAACAGGATTTCTATTTTTTTATACGACTCGTACATAATCGAATATCGCTGTAATGTGGACTGACAAAATGAGCTAGATATTTATTCTAAGAAACTAACCTCTATTTAACAACTATTTTTCAAAGGTACAGAAAGCAAGCTTTTCTTATGTGATTTTATCAAACCAAATAAAATAAAAATAAATGATTAATACATGTTCGACAAATTTGTCTTTTAAGGAGTAAGTGTAACTTTTACTCCAATTACATATTATTTTGTGAATATAACTTAATTTTTGACTATAAATAGTCCGTTTTTGGCCGAATTCTTATACGGATCCGTATTAGCCGAATTATCCGGATATCCGGATCCGTCAAATTTTAATATCCGTAATATCCGAGTCCGAAAAATTGACGGATATTGCAAACCCTGGGTTTGACGAAAAAAAAAAATTTTTTTAAAATTTTATGACGGATAAAAAAAACTACTTACTAGATCTCGTTCAAACCAATTTTCGGTGGAAGTTTGCATGGTAATGTATATCATAATTTTTTTTAGTTTTATCATTCTGTTATTTTAGAAGTTACAGGGGGGGGGGGGGGACACATTTTATCACTTGGAAGTGTCTCTCGCGCAAACTATTTAGTTTAGAAAAGAATGATATTAGAAACCTCAATATCATTTTTGAAATTAGTGAGGATTTGCTTAGTCCAATCTGTAGGTTTTGGCTGTCTCTGCATCAAGATGCGAACCGGAAGTAGTTATTTTAAATTGTAATTAAAAAATATTATTGTTTTACAGTTATTTTACTTTTTACACTTTTGTGTCATTTCACATTGTATAGGTAGTTAAAATTAAATTCTCTGTGTATCACTTTGTTTTATATGGGTGCTTGCTTGAAATATTCATTAATAATATCAATTTATTTATTTTTATTTATTTCTTAAATCATAAATCATATATTTATTTGTAAACATAGGTTTTCACAGATCATACAAATGTACATAAGAAAGTATCACTATGCTTAGCCATTAGACATACAAATATTTATCTTACAAGAGTCATAAATAAAACTGATGATTATTTAAGTATTTTTATTTCTTTAAGTAATAGGTATAATATTCATGATATATTATTATCTTTTACTTGAAGATTATATATGAAGATGTCATATCTTCATGTCCAATCTGCTGATTTGGCACACTTTTGTCAGTTACTAATGTCTCTCTATCATTAATAAATGATAGTTAGGGTAGGACTCTGGTTTGGGTATTTTTTTTTAGTTAAAGTTTTTTTAGTTTAGTATCTAGAGGAAACGATGTTTTTCTCTGCAGACCTAAATTTACAGAGTGACTAACAGAGACTGGTGTTATAAAACGCACTGGGGTCAACGACCGGGTGGGTATATTATAAGATCATAACAACCAACAATGACGATCGGTAGCGAAAGATATTCTTTTCATCAATGTCATGAGTTCATTGACGTCTATACTGTTGTTTTTCTACCTACATATGGTCGACACCAAAGATATCAGTTGAGTTTAGATCCATCTTTTGTATAATTTTTGATACGTTAAAGAATATGCACTCCTATTTTTACAAGCTTTTATTTAACTTGCGTTGTACAGTCAGCATCAAAAGTAGCGTATCAAATAACGTTTCATAAGTATCTACCATTCTGTAACAGCTTAACAAAAAGTGATGTCCTTAATATAGAACAACTAAGACTGTAAAAGATATACTTTTGAACGCGAATTTTAGAAATTTATCTACATTTGGAAAAGTTATCCGGAATATCAGATACTTTTGGTGCGTTGTTTCATCCGCTGACTGTACTTATGCTTGTACGGGTCAAATCTTGCAAGTTAAATTTGACCCACTTACCGATTTCCGATGAAGCTGAAAATTTGTATACATATGTAAGTTGGATGGAAATGCAATATTATGGTAGTACCATCGACCTGATCTTATGATGGACACAGGAGGTGGTCATAGGAACTCTGTGATAAAACAAGGCAACAAAATGTTTTGAGTTGGTTAGAATTGACTTGATGAGTACTATTTAGTTTCCTGTTGAAAGAAAAGTACAGTCAGGGATAGAATCTTGTATCAAAAATGATTTTATCACAAAAAATCTTTTTGTAATATTTTGCGGTCTTACAAGTACAGGTAGATACCTCCTTAGTTAAAATAAACTTACAATATATAATTTAAATTTTCAGGTCAAGTTTGCGACGGACGCCGGATTGGTGATATTCTGTTGGGGCGACGACAATAATGACAAAACTACCATCAAGAAACTTAAAGATCTCGGTCTTCATGCTGTCATATACGACAAACTTGACCAGTACATCACCAAAGAAGTTAAGGTAGCTATTCTTGCATTATCTTCCAAATTTTTATTTTTTATTACTTTAGTTCAGTTTTAATTAAGTATTTGGACTTCAAACGAGTGTTTCCTAACAGTTCTATTCCACTAGAAAAATAACACTATACTCAGGCATACCTAATAGCCATTTTGTCAATAGAAAAACGCGGCAAATTTAAAAAAAACGTAGGCGCGAATGGTTGATCTCCAGTGATCGGAACTATGGGAGTAAAACTTTAACAAAACTTATCAAGCGGACGTAAAAAGAGTGCTTATAGCCTTAAACATATTCGAATATCTATGAATGTAAATATTTTTATGGCTGAAGTACTATACTATTCCTATCCCTATGGACATGAATACTTTTAGGGCTGTATGCACTATTTTATGTCCGCTTAACAAGTTTTGTTAAAGTTTTACTCCCATAGTTCCGATCACTGTTGATCTCCTATAGAAATTTTAAATTTGCACCTTTTTCTACTGACCATCTGGGTGTGTTTCAATTAATATAACCGCTACTACTTGTTATTTGTTGGTTCGTTAAGTTTCTATAGATATAGAACACTGGAATGACTTCTAAACCACGCTAACACGTAGGTACCTATGTATACTGCTATTACTGCATTTTTGTTTTTCTGCTAATCACTCTTCTGCACTATTTATTTATATTTATTTTTAACTTACTAAAGTTTTAGGTGTATCGCGAAAGAGGGAAACCTGTTGATATTACAATCAATTTTTAGCGGCGCATATTCAACTTTAACTAAATTTATGCTACTCAGCACTAAATTAAGATCGATTCTGATTGAAGAAACGAAATCCCTCTTGACCCACTAATCTTGATTACGATTTTATTTTGTCCCGCTTGCTTTAAACGATTTAACTGGCTAAACAGGAAAGCATATTCCTGATGGAAGCGCGCGAATCCCAGCGCGATGTCATTCGCCTGGCCGCGCTCGAGTCGCCCGCGTCCGCGTCCGCGAGCTGCGCCTCCGTGGAGGTCCCGCGCGACGCCGCGCGGCCCTACCTCGACCTAGCCGCTCGCTTCGCCGCAGCGCCCTCCACCGTAACCTCCCTAGAGTCCCTCGCGTCCACCGACGACGAGGATAGAAACTTGAAGAGAAACCGGGACATTATCGCTTGCATTGACAAAGAATCCCAAGTAAAGGAGCAGCGCCACAACTTCCAAGGCCTGTTTCCGGCCGGCGACAATAAGTCCGCTAGTATCAAAAAGTCGCGAAAGAGTGATGCTGAATGAATTTATCTAGCCTAGAGCTTGCAGCAAAGTATGTTTTTGATTTTATTTTTTGCTCAATTTGTAGTTAATTATTTCCATTTAAGGGCAGTAAATGCGGATCGCTTTGCTTATGACTCGTTTTAATTGCTCTTAAAGTTAGTTTTACTTCATCTGTACAGGTATTAATTTTAAATTGTTTCCAGTAACGTAACACATTTCTTTTTTTTTTGCATAAATCGTAATTAATAGATTGCATTGATTTCTGGATACTTAATGTAATATTGCCATTGTTTGAATCATGTTAAGTCAACTAATAATCTGCAACAGTACAACTGCTTGCAATATTCGATATCATAGTTACCACTTTATTAATTTTAAGTCATGGATAACATTCCCAAAATATAGTACAGTTGTAAAATTTTTGGCATCAGTGTCAGGCTGTTAGCTAAGCCTAAAACTCAGTCAATAACTTGAACTTCAATAACAATTATATGCCTTCAACTCTACAAACCTCTCTACTTTCTGTGTTAGCTATGAATATTATTATCATACATAGGTAGTATAAAAATATAAACAATAATTTGAACTTGATTATCTGTTAAAAATATAAAGTAATAAATTAAAGAGTAAGAACAACAATAAAGAAAATGAACAATGATCTTGATCAGTAACCCGTCGTAGATTTTTTTTTACATTAATAACTAGTTTTTTGTAGGATGTACCCATGTACCAATACTTATTAGGCGCTCATGTCACATTTCTGAAGGCGATTATCTTCAAGTCAATCTGCTCATAGTTGAGGAGTGTCTTTTCAAAAGGGCTTATTTGAAAAGACCAGAGATGTGGAAAATAGTTTGTAAAAGTATTTAAATACAGAATACAAATACTTCTTTGATATACTATTTCAAATTCAAAATACATACTAGTTTTCAAATTTGCATTTAAAATACTAAATACAACATAGGTATTTTCATAATACTTTGCGATAAAAAGTAATGGATTTTTAAGTGATGGTTTTTAACGGTAAATTTTTAAAACCAATTAGATTTGTAATGTTTTACAACTTATACCTCTCTTAGGTTGGTGAAAACGCTTCGTTTGTGTTTTACCAGGGCAGAAAAGTTTGTTCCCCTTTCGTGCCTTGAAACCCTCGCAACGCTTCCACATTTTTAACCACTCGTTACGCTTGTGGGCATGTTTACAAAACAGATTCACCAATTCCATGTTAACTGAATGAGAGCGGTGCAAGGATTGTAACGTCAGACGGGATTGTAACTCCTACCTACTTTACCTACTAACAAATATTTTGTATTTTTAAAATAGAAAATTGGTCCCAAAAACTATTTCAAATAAAATCCAAAATAGTTTTCTTCAAAAGGTAAATACAAAATATGTATTTTGCATTTCAAATAAGTCACATATCTGGAAAAGACACTCCTCAGTTATTATTTAAAAAAAACATCTTTATAATTTGCCTAATAAAGCCCCTCTTATACTATATATAAATTAATATATATATTTATAATTCATTTCTAACGTTACGGTTTTAATTGTGTCGAAAGATGGCAGTAAAATTACGTAACTACAAAGTTTTCTTTGACAATACACCTCTAATTCAAATTAGCTTTGGTCTAGACATGACATCTCAGTTCTACCTGTATCCTACTAGTAGCGAAAAGGTACCTTACGGCGGTTGGCGCTTAAGTCGCGTAGCACCGCATGAATATTGGAGCATCGTTAATAACAGCGTAAGCGCCGACCGCCATAAGGTACCTTTACCCGTGGAATGTCACCTATAGTCTGTAGTGGTTAATGTAGTGTAAAAATATTTTACATAATGTCAATATCCAAAGAGGAAAGTGGGGACTAGGATTGTATGAAGAAGCGGTCGTTCATTAGCCTCTTAATTTAATATTAAAACTTCGTGATCCTCGCACTCCTCCCTGGCTCTGATGTCTGTGCTGCCACCTAGTGCACGTCATTCAGATAGCTCTTTTTTTTGACGCCTTTCGCTTTCCAGCGATAGACTTATCGTCTGGCGTTTACTTCGTAAGCCTCCTGGATCCTCGAGGCCCTTTTAAAGTTAAAGTTAAATTTTTTTTTTTTTTAAAGAAGACAAGGTTCCAAATATAAAAACAAAACTAAAGCTTCTAAGAATGAGGAGGTTAGATGAGCTGACTCTAAATTAATTTTATTAGTGGCTTATTCTTGCTTCGTTTCTGTTTGCCTATGAAACTTTTATAGAACAACATTGAAAGAACATTAATTATCCTTATTGTTTATTTGTCTGTGATAAGTAGTGGTCAAGTTTTTTTAAATAGATAGTAAAATTCATAATTTTAATTATAAGATGTAGGTATGGCTAAATTCAATATTTTTCTGTATAATTTTAAAATTTTATTAAAGTGTATTTTAACGTAACATTTGTTTTATTTTTCAAGTGCATATGTTTTGGTTGAACAATTACAAGTTGCTTATAGGGGTTTAGTTCATGACAATCATGACATCCACGATGACGCGCAGATTAGTCAAATCTAAACATTAATAACATGACGAGTGAAGACACGCGTCTATATACCTATTTGTCACTGCAAAATACAATGAAAAGCTATAGTTAATGTCGTAAAATGAATTGTTCTTGTAGTCCTTCAAGATTCCTTATTGTATGTAAATATGTATATTCATAATCTCAAATTATGTTTTATGATAACATGTCTGTACACAAAGGATACTGCTGGTTCATCGAAATCTAGCTGAAGGTAGTTTTTCATATGCCTGTATGCGATATACCTATTACTGTACCTACGCTTCTATTCTTACTTATATATAGGTGTAAGTTTATTAGATATTTTTTCCACACAATTCCGCAATGTGGTAAGTATTATAGCTACTAGTTTTCTTTTAAGTCATGTGCAAAATCGATGGTTATCGATTGTACGAAAAAAAAAAAAAACCCATTTTATTCGTCGAGAACTTATCGGTCCTGAGTGAAGCGAGGTCTGATGTAGCTCAGGGACGCGAGGATACAGTGGGACGACAGTGAGATATATGATGAATGCGGGGTCGTATACGTACAGCGACATCTGCAAAAGCTGTCAAATTCGAGGTATGATATATTTTTTCTGTTGTAATAAACCGGTATTAGGTATAGGTACAGTCAGTATTCAAAGTAACGAATCAAACTACATCTACCATCCTCATATAGCTAAACAAAAAAATATAATGCCTGTATATAGAACAATAACAAGCTAATTTGGTTATTGTATACACAGTGTTTTATTGAATTCCGGTAACTTTGGGGCCCATACCCATACTTAAGTACGTTTAAGGAAACTAAGCGCCACGCACCATCACTCTAACCTGAGGTTAACCGGTTAAACCTGGAGTTACCATGGTTACCAGTACAATTTGACACTGGGTAAGTGGTTTAATTGCTTAACCCCGGGTTAGTAGGATGGTGCAAGTAGCACTAAATGGCATAATTAATTTTCAAAAAAATATTTTGTAAATATTTGTTTAATTTTTTTATGTGGTTAAATGTTGCATATAGCGTTGTTGTAACACGAGCATTATTTTTAACTCAACTAAACAATTGAAAACTGTGACTTTATATCAATGTCATTTCGAACATCGATCGTCCGAGATAGTACTTACGTTTAGTAGCAAAGTCGAATTCATTATAAGTTAATTAGTTATTAGATTAATTACAAGTCGGTTTCAGTAAACTGCCTTAAAAGACATCAACAATAGTCGATCTTTGAATTTTTTTAAATTTCATAGATAACGTCACAATTCATTCAATTTACAATTAATAAGATAAATTTCAACCAAACGTTAATTTCTTTTTATCTTTTAATTGTATGCACTTGCACTGGTTTTAAAAAATTTGATCACTTTTAAAGCAGTAAACTGAAACACTAATTGACTTATAACTATTTATTGAAGCACTCTTTATTTATACTTTACTAGTTCTACTGTTTTTATTAGTATTGAACTCTAACAAAATTTTGGTGGTAGCTACTGGGACAAATAATTCCCACCTTTTACCAGTGGTAACTACTGGGAATAAAACACTGGTAAAAAGTGGAAAAAAATTCCCAGTAGTTACCACTGGTAACAACTTGGTGGTAACTAGTGGGAATAACCCTATAATAATAATAATAATTCAGCCTATATACGTCCCACTGCTGGGCACAGGCCTCCTCTCATGCGCGAGAGGGCTCGGGCTATAGTCCCCACGCTAGCCCAATGCGGATTGGGGACTTCACATACACCTTTGAATTTCTTCGCAGATGTATGCAGGATTCCTCACGATGTTTTCCTTCACCGAAAAGCTAGAATAACCCTAATCAATATATAAACAGGCCTTAAGGCTACACGCTCGTAGGGGCCTTATCCGATAAAAATAAATTATTATCTCCGAAATGGAGTTCATTAAAATATCAGTCTCTTTGAGAAAGTAACTTAATGTAAGCTCAGGAATGCACCCTTGAAATAAATGGACATAAAAAAACACGGTGTACAAAGAAAAAATGGGAAATTTATTTATTTATTTCTTCCAGTGCAATGGAAACCCGAAATTTGCCAACAATAACGTCCGTAATCCGTAACTAGCAGATACCCTTGATGGACATTGGACATAAAATAAAACGGTCTTAAATAGTAAAAAGTATTATGTATTTCTTTAAAAGTTACATAAAAATAGGTGTATAAGGAATTGTATTGCTTAATTCTAATATATTAAGTACTTGAACAAATTTGGACGGAATGTACCTATAAGATGTAATCATACATCTATTTACATACTAAATATGAGCAGATATTTTTGTAATATACATTAATGTAGACAATATAACCACTTTCACGCCGGAGAAGTCGAACATACATCATTCAATTATTACACCATTAATTTGAACTCTGCAATTTTAGACATAATGTTTCACGATCACGACTAACAATTTTGCACCAAATATTGTATTATTGCTTTACTACGGTATTTATATGAAGAGAAATAGTATTTATTATATTCTTATACAAACACCTTTTTATTAAAAAGGTAACACGTATTGTAGATATTTTAACAATAAATTCACCATAGATAATTGTGAAAAGTATTTATGTTTAAAAAAATCAGCTCAAAATATATTACTTTTTCCTTAGCTAAAATTTTAAAACAATATTTACGAGCTTTGGCTAATATATTTAAGAGAAAAAAATCACTGACTAGCTGCATTAGATTGTGATCTAAATTCAGTCCAAAAAATCAATAAAAAATATTATTTGTAATAAATTAATCGAGTTTTACTGTGTATAGTTAATTTAAAAAGCCGCGCTGTGTCACACAAAATGACGGTTTCCGTAACTACAATTACGAAAAAATAAATTATTCATGTTCCATCTTTTTCTTTAATACCTCAAGAGAGTGACGCAGCCATATTTCCCTTAACCCTAACACATCACAAGTGTATATAGCCCGCCTTATAGACATACAGGCGGACGGCTGTACAGCAGAGGGTTGGCACCCTTGGTTGGTAACTAGAAATAGGGAACCAAAACATTAAAAATCTTTTAGAGATTATTTGTATATACCCATAAAAAGTATGTAATCTATCTATACTATTCACGTCACGGATAATGACAATCTGTAAATAATTGAATAACCTCTCCCGTTATCGCAAAAACATATTTTTACTCCTAGACGGGGTTAAAAAACTATTACCACTACATGTAATCTATGTTCAATCTCATAACTTAATCTACCAAATCAGAGTTTATAAAATAATAATACCGATAAAAATACCATAACAAAATATCCGACATTAGGTAGCTAAGGACAAATAATTCATGTAATATACATTCATGCCTTAAAATACGTACTTGTACGTTATATTTAAAATATACACGTTTATGGCTGCGCATAGAGAAACGTAGCTTTCCATCAGAGAAGGCCTTTCTATCAGAATTTCTGTTGGAATTTCAGATTATTGCACTTGAAGCATAAGGACCCTTCTGTGATGGAAAGCCACAAATATAATTTAATTGGAGTGGGTACTTTATTACGGAGACCGGACTTATGTCTACATACCTACTTGCCACCAATATTTTACTGAATATCAAATTCTCCGTGATATTATTCAAATGAATTAAATACATAGGTATATGGGGTGTCTAACACTATTTCACTTGGAGTGCTTTTTCTTAATGAAGTTCAGTTAAACAGTATATATAAATTCGCTTTTAAGATAATTATGGCCACAAATGCATAATAAATATTCGATACCAAACCTATTAATATTTACAAGGATTCTTATGAATGTAGGTACGTATGAATACGCTTGTAGAATTTAGTTTTTTCGTCTCCACTTCTTAGTGAAAGCGGCGAACAAATTCTAGGGTAGTTACTAGTTACGTACATTTCATATTCGTTTTTACTATTTTCTTGGTTAATAAATTATAGAATAATGAGATTATTCATATGGTTTTTACCTGGTTTTTACAGGTACATATTGCAATTTGTTGACATATGTATACATAAAAGTAAAATATTTAAGTTTTTTGCTTAAAGATATATTTATAATAATCAATACAAACATGTTAACTTGTGCGATTTTACATACGAGTTAGGAATATGGTGTAAGTAAATTAGTATGGTGGGACAGTTTGAACACCATAAGGAATAAATGAACCAATAGCATCTAAATAAAGTATGATTTCATACTCATTGAAGTAGTGAAGAACAGGTTGTCTATATCATGGTTTACAAAATATATGGGACTGAAACCTTGCAGTACCTAAAGATACCTCATGAAATGTATTTAGGAGCAACACATCATTTTATAGAGATTAGTAGTAATTATTAGTAACTTGTCTCTGGTATTACTGTCGATAAATATGAAGTTCCCAAGCAAAAGGTATCACTTTGACGCTTACCGACGACTTATAAGGACTAATCAGGACGAAATTTGCTTATAACTTCATACGAATAACCTGGTAGAGCGTCCTTATGGCATGCGCCAATGTGGTACCTTTGCTTGAACGTCACAAATACCAATATCTGTCCATAAATAACACTTATATATGCATATTGCATAACAGACAACCCGTTAGAGCTTAAATTGAAATCGTTACGGACGTTCAACACTCGGGTCAATAAATATTAAATAGATAGGGGTACAGGGTACACATAATAACTTATTGATACCTATAACAAGAATATTCATAAACGTTTTCTTAACCTACGTGATATGTTATATACAACACACATTGGACGGATTCAATAATACAACAACACTTTTAAAACAGTTGAACATTCTGATTCGGTAACATGAAAAACTTAGCAATGCCAGCCGGTGGCTTGCATTTTAGGTGCTCCTCTATGAACTGGCAAGGGCAGACGTATTTCTCACCATGGCGGCCTGGCACGGTGCTGCTGAGGTTAAGTCTGTTTTTGACAGCCATGGCGCCCCATCGCCCCACGTACCGCAAATAGAGAAGCGCACCTCTTTCCTGTAAAAGATTATGTTCGGTTAAAAGATTTAAGATATAAATATGTTAATGCAATAAAACCACATACGATATACGCCCTCACGAAGAGTAGGTACGCTGAACGAGCAAGATGGTTGGTCAATTAAAGGAGATCCAAAAGATGGCATCGAGCATAAGCAAAATAACAAGTAATAAAAACTGCTAATTTCTATATAAAGTTGCGCGCCTTACTATTACTGTCGTAGATGGCGCCACATAAAGAGAGATTACGGACATAGAAATAAAAAAACAGCGCTATTTTAACACTTAGATAACTCACTCGTGTAATAAATCACACTCGTATCCAGAATTAGAAAAAGTAGATAGAGAGAGATAGATCTTTATGCATCCAAGTACACTTTCAAATTACAATGTACCTTAAGGCACATGGACCCTGGCAGAAATCACACTTTTCGGCATGTATTTTATTACATTGCTGCAATATCTTATACTTTATCAGTTACTTCTATTTAGTATTTACATGGCATTCAATCATATTTCTGCATAAATTGATTTCAAATTCTTGATATCAGTATAAATAAACACCATAGGGAAGATAACTGTCGTTTTTCGAACTTGAAATAGTAGTTAACTTCTCTTAGAAATTCTTTACGATTTATGAATTAAAAGTTGAACAGAAAAATGCCTTCGGTCTACGCTTTGCAATATTTTTCTGCTGTCTTATTTCGTGATACATGGCATGAAATTGTGTGTTAACCACAGTCACCATGCTGATTATGAGGAATACATCTTTATATGAAGATTAGCAGTCTACATAGCTATACTTATCATTTAAATAAGTTTGTACTTGATGACATTGATGACTTATGATATGAGCTAAAGTTAGAAACTTTACAAGATCTATAGAGAAATTCTCGTCAAATATCTCGATGTATGAAAATACAGCATTACAACACATTTGGCACAAAACATGTATTTAAATTAAAGTGAGAAAAATACGAACTAGCAACCTTCCACATATACATTATAAATTAAAATATAGGTAAGTATGTGTAGAAGAATAAGTAACCAATGGCGGCGGCCGGATTCGAACCGGCTTCAAATTATTACGCGCCTAACGCCCTGGATTAGCCTAGGGGACCAGGGCGCATTAGAAGTTTATCATTTATGGGGCATTTCACGCCAAGCGGGCAGCGAAAAAATGTCAGGTCATAGAATTTGCTGATATTTGGAATAGTTATACTACTCGATGTCCTAAATTTATGTATATTTTTATTTTATTTTTATTCGGGTAGTTTCTGGTTTAGAAGCGTTTAAAAAATGAACAAAATCGGAAAGTGTATTTTTCAAAAGCTGATGTTGCTATTATTTAATAAACTGAAAAGATAGATAGATATAGCGTTTATTTGAATATGCGAAAAATAAGTTAAATATTGAATTTCTTACAATATTTCTCGCTTTTCTTGCAGTTATGACCTGACTTTTTTTTTTGCTGCCCACCCGCTTATATAAGTAAGTAAATATTCTTTATTGTGCTTATAATTAAAATTAGACAGGAAATGAAATACACAATTAATATATACACCGTGTTTTTATTGAATTCCGTTAACTTCGGGGTATCGGTAAGTACGTTTAAGGAAACTAAATGGCATAGTTAATTAAAAAAAAAAAAAAGCGGTACCATTTATGACGTATTAAAAAAAACTACTTACAAGATCTCGTTCAAACCAATTTTCGGTGGAAGTTTTGCGTGGTAATGTATATCATATATTTTTTTTAGATTTTTCATTCTGTTATTTTAGAAGTTACAGGGGGGGGGACACAAACATTTTTTCACTTTGGAAGTGTCTCTCGTGCAAACTATTCAGTTTATAAAAAAAATGATATTAGAAACCTCAATATCATTTTTAAAGACCTATCCATAGATACCCCACACGTATGGGTTTGATGAAAAAAGATTTTTTGAGTTTTAGTTCTAAGTATGGGGAACCCACAAAATTTATACCAAGTTTGAACAGTATAGCTCTTATAGTTTCGGAAAAAAGTGGCTGTGACATAATCGGACAGACAGACGGACATGACGAATCTATAAGGGTTCCGTTTTTTGCCATTTGGCTACGGAACCCTAAAAATGATTAAATTATTTTTTAACTATTTTTATTTTTATAAAAAGTAATTAAATGTTGCATATAGCGTTGTTGTAACACGGGCATTACATTTAACTCAACCAAGCAATTGAAAACTTTGACATTCATATAGAATGTCATTTCGAACATCGATCGTCCGAGATAGTAGTTACGTTTAGTAGCAAATGTATGAACTTGTACTGGACAATAATCAATATGTAAACAGGCCCTAGAGCAAGTGTACACGCTCGTAAGGGCCTTATAAGATAAAAATAAATTAAAAATATGTTAAATGTTGTTAAATGGAGTTCATTAGAATACCGGTGTCTTTGAGAAAGTTACTTAATTTAAGCTCAGGGATGCACCCTTGAAATTAACGGAAATAAAAAAAAACACGGTGTATAGTAGTGTGACTACCTAAAAAACACAAATCAAAATATGAAATAAAATAATTTGATGGGTTAAACTTGTAGCAACGTTCCGCTTACAGCGCCGCAGACGATCGTATCCAAATGACGCTTCGCGAATGATAGTTAATCGAAGCGAGGCGGTTTTTTATATTTCTCACGTTAATTTAAATCTACAAATTATATTTAGCAAACGAACATTTGCTAAAGCATACAGAAATCAAGTGCATAGTATTCCGTTTCTAACGGTTAGATAATCCACTTACAGGGCGCTAGTAGGGTTTATCGTGGAATTCGTGGACGTCGGAAGAGCCAAATGAAAACAATTGAAAGGTTAACCGGAAACACGGTAACTACAGTGACTACGTAGTAAAAAGTCGATGCAACCACCTTAAAGTTTCAACGGGTTATCGACTCTATCTCTATGGTCATTAGACTACAAGTTCAATAAAAGAGAAAAGGGTACACCATACACTTCAGTTTTCTAAATGTCCATTTTCAAGTAGTCTAGTACGGTCACGTCTGAAAATATCGATACGAAAAAAGTGCCAAAAATATGTATACACGACTTTATTGCCCATATATTAAGGTAGTGTATACGTATTTTTGGCACATTTTTCGTACCGATATTTTCAGACGTGACTGTACGTACACACTATACTTGCCGCAAAACTAAGTGGCGAGTCAGGTCATAATGCCACCTCTCTCACTCTTGTTTGGTCTTAACAAAGGTAAAGGAGATAGCGTTATGATCTCGCTCTCAGTGGCCAGTTAGGGGTGTATTCAAATCAAGTAATGTCTATGACTATGAACTGGTAAGAGAAAGAGCTATTACCCGTTCACTTCAAGTTGGCCGTAACCTCCCGGCCCGCTTTCCCGCATTACCACCTCTGACGCCCTATCCATACTCGGCTACCATTAGGGGTGTATTCAAAAAAAGTAATGCCTATGACTATGAACTGGTAAGGGAAAGAGCTACTACCCGTTCGCTTCAAGTTGGCCGTTACCTCCCGGCCCGCTTCCCCGCAACACCACCTCTGACGCCCTATCCACACTCTGCTACTACAGCTTTACAACTACTTTTTCATTTATTACTTAAATTTAATACAATCACGAAAATTATTAATTGAGTATTCAAAAATAAAGTATGAAATTATTTTTTCATTTCTCATGCTCTGAATTTGGCTTTCAAAGCTCAGAAAAAATGTCTTAGAGCGACTCATCTGCTGCCCACGGTATCGTGCAAGTCATATTTTGTAAATTTAAAAATATTAACACTTCCTTGTATGTATATCTATGAATTAGTAGTTTTTGTAAAAATTCATCCTGATATCTTTCGACCCTTGCACAGTCAACGTTTGCAACACATGGTCTGTGCTCATCCGGCAAGAACTGCTCTATTGTCAAAAAGCGTTCTCGGTATGGCTCCCAGAGTGTACAACAAATTACCTGAACATATAAGGAGAATGTGTGATATAACTATATTTAAAAAATCTGTTAAAGAATTTTTGTCCAGGATGGCTTTCTACTCCTGTAATGAATTTCTTACTGGAAACTTTGACTAAACTATTATTATATTATTTCGAAAATGTATTTTTTTTTTCTTATTATTTTATAGTGATATTGCTGGAAGTTTTAATTAATTGTTAGTTAAAATTGTTGTTAAGTGTTAATTGTATTTTGTGGACATTTAATTCTGTTTTTAATTTAGTGCATGTTGCATGCTAATTGATATTATCAATGAAACCTAATTTCGTATGCCCTTGGGTACGACATAGTGAAACAAGCAAATGTATAACCATCATATGCAATATCATGTTGTATACACCTATGTTCGACGAATAAAGTATTTGTATTTGAAAGAGGGTCATTGTTGCTCTAAAAAGAGTACAGGAAGCATTTTACTTTCTAAGTACGATTTTTTTTAAGATTGATTTAAATTTGGTTTTAAACGGATTAGTTAAATAATTCCCATTCTGATATTTAACTTCCCATTCCATACATAACGATACTTTTACCTAAATGATTAATAGAAAGTACACTCACGAAATGCTATAAAAATTATACGTTTTCGATATGAAAAGTAGTGTTCAACTCGTGTAAAAGGCATCATTTCAGTCTCGGATAATTGGCGAACGGGTAGTACAGTCGATACCTAATCTGTTGATCCTTCCAGATAACTGTGACGACTTTTTACAACTAGGTCATTATCTTGTTTTGCGGTTAACCTTCCATTTAATAGCATTGTTTTAAGTGTGCTTTAAGAGGATTATCCTAAACGAAAAACTACACAAAACAATACAAATCATTCAACTACAAGGTATAGGTCAAAATCAGACTTGCCAAACTGAAAGCTGTTTGGTCAGTCGAGCCCGCGGCGCCTGAGCCAGCTGTTACAGGTCGGGCAACAGGCTCGCGTGTCTCTCGGCTCTTTATTCCTCAAAATCTCCTCGACATATTGACAGGGACAAAGCGCTTGTGTTAAGTGGCGCGGCGCCGCGGGGTTGCCGGCCTCCTCGTCTAGGGTCCAGTCGAGCCGACGCCGAAGGAAGTCTTTGCCCCACCGCTGCAGGTACCGGAGGTACAACTGGTCTGCCATAGCCTGCACATTCATATGCTTTTCTTACCCGCCACAATACTAAATATCATATGATTAATAATTATGTGTTGAGTGTCACCAAACCGCTAAAGATATATGCGCAGGCGTTATTTACATGATGATTAGTAGGTATAATTTCTTATGTTAGTACTTAATACAGTAGTTACAGTACCTACATATACTCGCATACCCCATTTCATGTACCATAGTGGGATTCCACTTAAACCTGCACAAAGAGAATCATAATGTAGATCTATAGGTTAACAATTACTTTACGACCTCTGCTCGCGAAAGTCAGCGTGTGGTAGTATTACTTAAAGTGAAGTAATGGGTATATGTATAAATATTTAAAAAACTTTTAATTCAAAAAAGTCGTATTTAAACACTTGAATTGATTTATCATTTTTTTACGTATTGTCAAAACTTAAAAAAGTTATTTATTTATTTAATAACATCTAGCCTTGATCGAATGTAGGAATACGAAGCAGTCCCTACAAGTCCAACAACAACTATTTTTTTTTTTTTATATATACTACGTCGGTGGCAAACAAGCATACGGCCCGCCTGATGGTAAGCAGTCTCCGTAGCACATGTACATATGTAGTTATAAAATAATTTTATGAGACTGACATGGCTGTCAAATAATAACACGAAAGCCCCAAGACTGGAAAGTTACATGTTACATTTAAGACACGACGCCGCAATAAAGGTTGCCAGGTATCTTTTGTTGTGACGACTCGTCTTGTTTACGCTTAATGACCATCTCAAGTGGAATCCCGCCATGGTATACAGAGTGACCTTAGCCATTGGACAAACCCTGAAATCCCACGTAGGGTTACTTCTCAGGAATGTTCTGACGTTAATATTAGGGTTCCGTAGCCAAATGGCAAAAAACGGAACCCTTATAGATTCGTCATGTCCGTCTGTCTGTCCGATTATGTCACAGCCACTTTTTTTTTAATTAGAACAAAAAATAAAATAAAAATTTCGATCAAAAGTTATATGCATAAAATAATCGACAACAAAAAGAAACACACTGTGTTAATCTTTGGCAGTGTTTTTGACAATTTGTTCGAAATATTTGATAATGATGACATTTTTCAAAAGTCAGAAGATTTATTAGTGTCATAAATAAAAAAGATAATCAAAAAGGTCGAAGAAGGTTCCATACTAGTCTTTTAGCATATTACCTTAGGAGCTACTAACACATACAGGCTGCTCCAAAGTATAAAATGGTAATTTGTTAATTTCTTCGAAACCGCTACACCGGTTGTTATGATACTCTGTACACTGGTTCTAAATTCCTTAATGCATATGTACATTTCGGCTTTGTTCAACGGCTAGGGGACACACTGTATAAAATGGGGTTTACATTCGTCCCGACAGATGCAGCAATAATTTGAATAGAATGGCATGATGGGACAATTAACATGAATGTCATAATCAAGGAGCGGAATTCTTCATAGCAAAAATCAAACTGTCAGAGGGATTGACCTAACTGTTTTATCGACTTATCGATAAATATTTGTCACTTAACGAAACACAGGTGTCCCTAATTAGCTGACCGCCACTGTATTTTGGTATAATAGTAAAGAATAAAACAGAAAATACTTTTATGATGTAAATAAACGTAACAATTAGAGCAATATATTGTGGAAGAATCTTCTTTGAAACTGAAATAAGAATCTTTCTGTATCCATTTTTTATCGTTTTCTTTTAGGATTAACCATTTTAGTAACACGGCTCGGAAATCACTCATGAAAACTCAAGTGACATAAATGACATATGTGACGCTGACATGATTTACTTTAATACGGAGATGCAAATTGCTTATCAAAGAGGTCAAATGTTACAGAATAATATTTTAAGTTGATTATGGATACCTAATGCGATATTATTCCGTAACATCGATAAGTCGATAAAACAGTTAGGTCAATCCCTCTGACAGTTTGATTTTTGCTATGAAGAATTCCGCTCATTGGTCATAATGTTACTTTAAATAGATATTTACTATTCATTGCTGGCTAGAAAACCTTGGTGTTTATTATCACCACACCTTGTGTGGTTTAAAAGCAGGCGTTAATGT
Organism: Cydia pomonella; assembly: GCF_033807575.1. Classification (NCBI taxonomy): domain Eukaryota; kingdom Metazoa; phylum Arthropoda; class Insecta; order Lepidoptera; family Tortricidae; genus Cydia; species Cydia pomonella. The sequence continues at coordinate 841,212 of NW_026907803.1, read as the reverse complement.
ACCAAAAGCAATATTAGTTACTTATACATAAAGAAATATACAATTTAATTCTTTAGATTTTTAAGTGAAAACTTCTTTAGCAGCGCTGTGCACTTTTTGTGATGGGGAAAAAAATGTTAAACTCGCGTCAGGGGTCACGTGACCGACAGATTGAAAATTCGTAAGACGGACACGTGACATCATGGTGACGTGCAAATTGAATGTCAACAAAGCCTGGTTACTTTTGAAAAATCGTATCTCATTCAAGTGTGACATTTTATTTTCTTCATAATCAAAGTGCTGTCATAACGGTTAAAGAGGTTTAATCTTTGTTAATTGTGTTGTATTGTATCTTTGTGTTGTTGGGTGTCCATGATTGTAGAAAATGAAGTATGGTGAACGATTCATTAACATTTACTGATTGTGTAGGCTGTAGTCCTGCTCACGTCTCATGAATTACTCTGTATATGTTATATTATATATTACTTAACACTAAAATTCGCATTTCAAAATATCTTCCACACTCAAATTTATTTACGTAGGTATAATAGAGAATTATCTCTTTTTATACCTAGTTGGTTACTAAATTCTGTTACTGCAATAATCTTTATCTACATAAAATATATATACGAACGAAAGTTGAATAAACTATATATTAAAATGAAGTACACAAAATCAGGAATTACATATGACAATATCATTCAAAATGGCCTCCTCTGGCCTTGACACAGGCCCTCAAACGACGAGGCCAGTCATAAATAGCGGCACGCACGATTGTCATGTCTAATTCCATCAATGTCTTAACTATGGCCCGCTTGAAGGAGTCAAGATTTGTGTGGGGTTTAGCACAGGCTTTCTCCTCAATAACCTGCCATATGGCATAATCCAGGGGGTTAAGGTCCGGGCTGGAGGACGGCCAGTCTTTGTGGGCAATAAAGTCAATTTTAAACATATTAAAATGAAGTACACAAAATCAGAAATTACATATGACAATATCATTCAAAATGGCCTCCTCTGGCCTTGACACAGGCCCTCAAACGTCGAGGCCAGTCATCAATAGTGGCACGCACGATTGTCTTGTCTAATTCCGTCACTGTCTTGGCCCACTTGAGGGAGTCAAGATTTGTGTGGGGTTTAGCACAGGCTTTCTCCTCAATAACCTGCCATATGGCATAATCCAGGGGGTTAAGGTCCGGGCTGGAGGACGGCCAGTCTTCGTGGGCAATAAAGTCAATTTTGTTCCTTCGAAACCAGTTCGACTTGAGTTGTTTTTGCCTTATGTGCAGGAGCTGAGTCCTGTTGAAAGACCCATGGCTGGTTTTGAAATAGGGTGTGGCTTAATGGGTTAACTATTGGTTCGAGAACGGTTTCCTGGTAAACTTTGGTCCCAGTTTTCACACCTTTTTCACAGAAATGAACCTGTGTTAGCCCTGAGTATGATACACCCAGCAAAATCATCACATAAGAGGGATGATGGCCTCGTTGCACTCTCGGAACAGCCGCAATTGCGTCTTGACTGTTTTTTGCATACACTCTGTCATTCTGGCGGTTACAACGTTCTTCAATGGTAAAAATATTTTTCATCTGTAAATAGTATTTTTCGGTGGCCATTTTGTGCGTACCGCTTCAATAGTACGCGACTTCTCTCTAGCCTCATAGTCTTTAATCGTCCATTAAGCAAATGACCTTTCTGTCTGCGGTAAGCGTGTAGTCCAAGGTCTTCATTGATAACTTTTTTAGGGAGCTTCTCTTCACAGACATCTGTATTGCCAACAACTTTTGCTTCCGGACGGGGTTTCTTGCAATTCTCGCCTTCGCTGCCTTTATTAGAGCTGGGGTCCGAACGGTGCGTGGTCTTCCAGACCTCTTGCGGTCATCGATGCTCTGAGTACTATTGTATCTATTAATTGTGCGATATACAAACTGTTTGTTGATTTTTAGGTTTTCAAGCAACTTCAAAATCATGTTTGGGGGGTGCCCACATTTGTGCAACGCAATTACTGCGATACGATTCTCTTTTAGGCCCCAATTCATTATAGATACGACGAGATACGCGTTATGTGTGGTATATAATTCTAGCTCCAAATCCACCACATTATGTCATTTTTTATTTTTTTAAGAATAAGAATAAGAATAAGAAATATTTATTAGCACAAATAGGTACAAAATTTAGATTAATATAGCATTTGTTTTAACGGAAATAAAGAGGTTACAAATCGAGTAACAGAACTTAGTAACCAACTAGGTAAAATCTGCTACTCAATTTCTCCAAAATATCAAAAATGCACAACGTTAATATTCAAGTTTTCACTTCTGCCGGCACTCCCGGAGTGCAACCCGTTGTTTTTTTGTAGTTCTTTCACGTGAGCGATACCTCAATTTTTTTAAGTTTGGAGGGCTCTAAATTTTGCATATTTGTTACTAATATAGAGCCACACCATCCATTAAAATTATAAGTAAAAACTCGCTGGGGGCTGGCAGATTCACTTAGCTTATCCTGGTATGGCCTTTAGAGAGCTGATAAAAGTAAAATATCAAATTAATAATATGTGTTCGGGCTATTAACTGCTCTATATAATTTAAGGCTAAAAAGATGACTGCACCTTTTGCGTGTGGAACTCAAAGCAAATAAAAAAGACACGTTTATTTTATATAACACGATTACGTCCGATTCCTCCCGACAACCAAAGAGCATTATTAGATCTCACGGACTGCATGTACAGAATACATAAACGGCCCCTAGTCCAGTTATCTCACGAAGTTTTCCTTCACCGATAAGCGACTGGTTAATATTAAATGATATATAGATCTCAGAGTTTGACTAGACTTCTATGTTAAATATCTACTTGTGTGGCCAAAATCAACGTCTATGTTGCATAAAGGTCCAACCACATCGCTGCTTTAAAACACGCTGACGGTGCGGAATTTCAGGGACACGTCGTAAATATCACGGCTTTATCGCAAAGTAAAGTCGGTAAAGTTTACGGCACGTCACTGCGATTCCGCACCGTCAACGTATTTTAAGCAGCGGTGTGGATGGCACGCAGAAAAAACGATACACTTACGGTGCGTTATTGCGATTCCGTACCGTCACCGTTTTGTGAGCAGCGGTGTGGCCGAACCCTAAGGCTAAGCGTATTTAAGACGCATGATACGCAGTTCCACGCAGCGCAGATTTTGTAAAGTATGGAACGTCCTTGCGCCGCAGCGTGCGTAACTAAAGGACGTTTCATACTTTACAAAATCTGCTCTGCCCTGCGCTGCGTGGTTCTGCGTCGCTTGCGTCACAGCATACGCTTAGCCTTAAGCCGCAATAAGCAGGACCTCTCACTCATTGTAAGTATTTTTACTACTCTATCTGCGCGGTTATAGAATAAAATCTTAAGAATGATAAACCCTAGAAACATTGTACTGGTATTGGTAAACCTTACTAGGTTTACCAATACCAGTACAATGCCAGCACAAGAGTTTTTTTGTGGTTCTTTCAATCCTTCATTATTCTAAACGCTAAATAATCCTTGTGCAGCAGCTGGGGTGCAGGTGAGCAATCTGCTCTACGAATGTTTGTTTAGTTAAGTACATTTCTTTTTAACATTTCAAAAATTGCCCATCACTAATCAGTGTCGTGAATTCATTATACTCGTAACTAATAAAGCCCATTGAGTATTAATACAATTGATATTGTTTTCTATTCAATAAAAAAAACAATTCACAATAAGCATTATAAATAAATAGTGAATTTAATATGATTAGTGATTATGATTACTGTGATTATATCAAAAACATGTTAATAGGCGGGCCCACACAGAGCGAGCAGAAATGCGAGGCAATCTCCTTGCGCACAAACCGGCCAGTATAGACGTGCCTCGGCCGAGGCGGCGCGCGTGTTTTCCTCGCCTGAGCGCGCCGCCTCAGCCCAGGCACGTCTGGCCGGTTCGTGCGCGAGAAAATTGCCTCGCCCTTTTCCTCACTCTGTGTGGATCCGCCTAATCACATTAAAGTATGTTAAATAAACAAGATAAAAAATAAAGCATACAACTTTACGCGAAAAAGCTAATCTCTAAGCCTCATAAGTGTGTTAAGATATTCAAACACCCATTCGGTTTTAATACTGATAAGAGAGATAAGACTTTGGTTAGTAAGTTAGTTAAAACATAGTTAAACATTGGAGCATGTAAGATTTTTAGGCAATAGACACGTTATTGGTATAAATAATAAGATTGTTAGACATACTCCAATGTCATTTACTTTATGTGTATTTTAAAATGATAATTATTGTTTGTAATAGCATGAGAATGTTAAGGATATGGCATACATCCACTTGATCCAAAATTGGCAACAATGAAATTATTTTCTGTCTCACACACATCCTCAAAGTTTTTAATTCTAAATGGATTAATTTACACTAAGACAACATACCTGTTTCCGAGACAATCTAGTAGACTGACTTCCTTGAATGACTATATCATGTGCCGACACATCAAGTCTCTGTTCCCAGCCTTGCATTATACTTTTGCCCTCTTCACTCTCAATAAACTGCTGAATGTGAGCCACGCATGGACCAGAATCAAAGTAAATGAAACAAAGATTAACTTTATGGCAAGAGATCTTTCCTCGATCATCCAAGGCCAATATCATTTTATGTTTATTTAGCAACTTATTCACACTTGCCAGACACTGCTCCAGTCCCTTGGAAAGAGTTAATTTTATCCACATACAAAGGAATATAGCAGCAGCATTAAGAACTAGCCATAAGACACCAAGGGAAAAGAGTAAGAGACCTGTCAATCCAGAAAAGAGTAGAGCTAGGAGCACGAGAAATGCAAGTGTTATCCAACAAACAAGAACACGCTTGTAGCAGATATTGTACAGAGTGAAGCGGGCATCATTTACAAGTAACTCCATGGCGTGGACATATTCTTCAACAGTAAGCTGAAAAATAAATAAAATGTAATAACACGCATGAATTTCATACATAATTATGGATGGAGAAAATGTATAACATACAGTGAGTCCTTGAGCCATGAGTTCTTCAGGAACTAATTCAGGCCTGAATCGTGCTGCTGTTACCCATGGCCACTTGGTATTTGATGGAAGTATAGTTACTATGATGTCCCCATTTGCTGTAAAGAGAATGTCACCAATCAGAGAGATTTATTTTATTTGTAAAACATTCTTCTGGTTTAGTTTAGTTCAATCAATGAAATATTTGATAGTCCATATAACATCTAAGCAAATAAATGCTAGGTTAGCATTAACAAGTTGACACAATTACAACTAACCAGTTTCACTGAACCATATTAAACAATAAAAATAAGCAGTAATGGTAGATTGATTTGTGTTTATATCCATCAAGCTGTTTAGGTTACATATTCTGCCTTGTGCGAATGAGTACTTTACACATAATTAGAAATAACTTTATCTACTAGGCTAAGTGGGTAAAATTCCCTCTATTGTTGACTAACTACAATGCTTATGTAAGTACAGTATATCCAACGATACCTAACAAAATCTTATGTTTTGAAAATGAGTAACTTTATTACTTATGAATGGTACGGTATAATACGCAATAAGAATAACCCATCTACGTGGTTATAAGACAACAATAGAATACTTACAAAAACCCGAACGAATGTTAACAAATTCAACATTTTTAGTTAACGTTGGTTGAGGAGCGACTTCCACAGATTTGTCACTGCGCTCTAAGTTTACATGCACCGATTCAGTCTTCAATACTGCTGGATGTGCCGAAGTTATGGACTCGGATGTGCTGGGAACAACAGCAGCAGCCGCTTGTGGTGATATCTCCGATAGAGGCACCGTGGACAGAGGAGAATCTTCTTCAAATTTCACCCAATCTTTGCGTGGTTTTTCACTGTTTACGCTGCCATTTAAGTCACTTATCGGTGGCTTTTTTCCATTTTCTTCTAAGTTACTCATCGCGAACAGTTAATTAGTGTTTTTATAAATACTGAAAACAGTTATAAAGTATTTCTAAAAGCCACAACTCAACACACCCAGCCAAATCACAAATGTCACATTTTCCATTACCTAAATTACCTTGCCCATTGCCAACAAATACACATAAAACAAACCACAGACAGTAAAAATAGTCAACGTTAGATTAAGGGCTCCACAGACGTTATGATATTCGCATGTGATTTGCGATGGTCTTGCGTATTGGAGAGTCTGCTATCTTCCGCGAAAATCGAAGTTCGTCAATTGCGAGCATTTTCCTCTGTAACTCTAATTACGTCTTAGTGAGAGTAAGAGAAAGATCCCCGCAATTTGCACATTTCGGTTTTCGCGGTAGGCCCCCTGAATTGGAAACGTAAACTTCTTCTTTAAGAGAAGATCTTAAATTGTCTTCAAAAAAAAGGTTCTTAGTTTGACCCGTATGTTTGTATGTCCGCGATTATCTCGCGATTGGCTGAACCAATTTTGATGCGGTTTTCAGAAAAATGTTTGTTATATGCTAGAGAAGGTTTTAGTATATATGTATAGATGGTTTGATTTGAAAAACCAATTGGATCCGATAGGTGGCGCTGCTATCGGTATATCGTCAAATTTGATTTGCTGAAACCGATTTAGATGCAATTTTGTGTGTATATTTCAACGGGTTCCTAGATGGTTTGGAAACACCATTGGACCCATTATATTTTTCTTTCTGGAAACACCTTGAACTTAATTTAATAGACTAGACATTGATTTAGGTTTTAAATCTATGTTCATGTAATAAACTTCAACTAGGAGTAGGAGTGGGAGTATGGTAAAAGTGTGGTGAGCGTGTGGTAAGAATCGTAAAGGTGTGTATATGTTATGGACCAAGTGATAAATTGGGCATTTTTCATAATGCCCGGGCATTATGAAAATTGCCCAATTTGAGATGGCAATGTGATAATAAATATGCAAATAATTAAATTTCCCGGGCATTATACATACTGCCTCTCACCTATTGGGCAAAGTAATATAAAAACATTTTTCAATACTATTATTTTTAATTTTAACATTAAAGTGAATGTAAAATTCCTTCGTTTCCTAAGATGCATATATTTATGATTATACATCATCTGCCTGCGTCATTTCCCATCATCTGGGGTCGGCTCTCCTTGTGTGTTTTGTCCATTCTGGGCGATTTTGGGCGATATCTGAGTTCATATTTGCTTGTTTCAGGTCTTTTTGGACCGTCGTTAGCCAAGTGGCGGAGGGCTTTCCGCGCCCATGCTTCGTCGATGGTATGTCTAGGGCTACTCGCACCATGTGGTCTTCAGGACGCCTGAGGATGTGTCCAGCGCAAACGTTTTCTTGGACTTTTTCAACAATGGGGGCGATTTTGAAGCTACCTCTGATATATTCGTTCCTGATTTTGTCGAGCCTGGTGACGCCCGCTGACCAGCGTAACATGCGCATCTCAGTGGTGTGCAGCTTTGTGAGATGTTTCTTGGTAGAAGCCCAGCACTCTGTTCCATACAAAATAGCGGGGCGGATCGCGGTTTTGTAGTTTCCTTTTGGTTTTCAGCGGCATTATCTTTGTTTCATACCTATGATTATACAACTAGAAATATAACCCAGAAGAAGCCTGAAGATACTGCTACAAAACAATAACCCTAGAAGATCCGATACTCCAGCATCGTGGCGCCGGTGCTGCTTAACTGGGTAGCGGTGGTCAAGGGAATCACCGCGGAGTTAGGCCGAACCGTCAACACCAATCCGGTTAGGACAGGCTTTCGGTTCGAGCCCAAATCAGAAGAGGAGTACCGTACGGTGTTCAAGCATCTCGAAAAATTGGACAATGCCGTAGTGGAACGCCTACGAGTGTTAGACTCGGAGAAGAAGATGAAGGTGGCGCTCCAAGCTTTACCAGCAGACACGCCACTAGACGAAATCAAGAACGCGTGCGTGGACCTCGGATTCACTGTAGAGCACATCAAGCAGATAAACGCCAAAGAGGGCAAGCCGGGCTGCGTTTACTTCTTGCAGCTCGCCCCCCCCCCCCCCCCCTTCACCCTCGCGAGAATATACCGCGATCAGGGATACAGGGTGAACGAGTTTCTCTTCCTGAACTCCTTTATAATAGAAGCATGGAGGGGGAAATCTGGACCACCGCAGTGTCACAGCTGCCAGGGCTTCAGACACCATTCGAAGGACTGTCATAGTCTGCAAAAGTGCGTCCATTATGCAGACCTCATCCAGCAACAAAATGCCGCAGGCAAAAAGAAGAGCCCTGTACATGCGCCAACTGCACGGGCTCTCATCTACCCAGTTACAGGAAATGCCCCGTGTATCTGAGAGAGGCCCATAATTGGAAGGCGGGCATAAACGCACACACGGTCCGTAAGAAGGCAGGCCCGGTGACAAAGGCTAGCGTTACAAAACCCACGGTGGAGTAGTCGGCGCCCGCATCCCTGATGGCGCTGGCGAATGCCCCTACTCAAAGCGGCGAAAGAGACCAACCAGCGGCCACCAACATCACCAAACAGGCTCCAAAGAAAAACAAAAAGAAGACGAAGCCCACAGCTCCAACTCCAGCAGCAAGTGACAAGGATCTGGCTGTATTATTATTATCGTAAGGCTTTATTGAAATCAAATTTTCAGCGCTTAATCTTTCAACGTTAACGTCGAAGCATACTGGGCCCTGGATTTGGGAGTCTGACCAGATAGGTCTACGAGATTTGAGCCGTACGTTAGGAAAGCTACCCAGTGTTTTTTTTTTTGTTTTTTTTTTATGTAGCTAACCAGAGTCCTCTCCTCTTACATGGTTGAGAGGATGAACCTGAAGAAGCATGTCGTCGCAGTATTCCTCGACACAGAGAAGGCGTTCGACAAGGTCTGGCATGAGGGCCTGCAAGCCAAAGCTGTCAACGTCATCGGCCCCACGTCGAGTCATACACGTTGCCAACTCCTTCCTCACCAACCGACCTCGCGGGAGTCTCACAAGAAAGCTATCTATCGCCATCTTGTTATGCTTCGTATACCGATGATATCTCGGTGGTTGGCCGCGTCAAGCTGGGTCTGTTCGCAGACGACGCCGCGTACTACGCGTCGTCCATCATACCAACCCACGCCTCACTGAAGACCCAGCGCTAGCTTGATGTCCTACCTGAGTGGCTGACCAAACGGACATTCTAGGTGAACGTCACCAAGACGCAGCCGCTCCTCACGAGAGCAGCCCATGCGAGCAACTACTAGGCGAGGAGATATAGGGGCAGCACATGAAAAAATACCTAGGGGTCACACAGGGGCATCACAACGGAGCAACACACCGAGGAGTTAGTGAGACGGGCTATAACTGCGCGTACCCTGCTTCGTCTACTGCTCCGCAGCAGCCATCCCCCATACGCACAAAGCTGGGGATCTATAAGACTTACTTGCCAGGACTCTCCTGCTAGGAGCCAAAAAGGGCCAGAAATGGCCACCTCAAACCCCCCAGAAAGGGAAATAAAAAAATGAAGATCGTTTTTACTATAATTCGAAACTGAATTACAAAAATAAGATCCGTCCGCGTCCATTCGTATTCGGTTTTAGTTCAGTCCAAAACTAAATAAAAACAGTGTGCGTTTTACAGTAAACAGTGAATCATTTGACGTCCGCACGTTGCTATCACGGACTCTGGTTGGTCAACGCGTGTCACGCGTTTATTTTCCTCCTCGCACCTCATCCAACGTATCTTTATTATCAAATTGCCCAACGACCACGTAGCAATATTCATAATGACCAGACAATGTGATAAATAATGAAGTTCAGATAATAATTTATCACTTGGCCCGATATAGCTTGCCATTATTCATAATGCCCGGACATTATATATAATGCCCACATTAATCACTTGGTCCATGACATATATATTGGATATACGCAGAACTTGATGTCGATTTTGTCCTTTATAAAAAAAAATAAAAAAACAAAAATACAAAAAAAAATAAGAAAACAGAATACATCAAGCACTAGCTAACAGAAAAATAAGCATATTTACCAAAAATAATAACTGTAGCGCAAACACATACGAAGAAAAACGCGCACAAAGTTTGTATAGAAAGAGCTTGCCCAACCCGTCGCCTTAGTCGACGCTCGCGGATCTGCATCTTGATCAGAGCCCCTCGGATCCTCAGATATCGATTTTCATCTTGATCAGAGCAGATAAATTTGGATGGATGGTCGAGTCACAAAATTATTCAATTTCTAAATGTTTCATTAAGTTTTTAGATTCAGATCAAGATAGATTTTGATTTTGATTTTTCGATTTTGATAGCCCAGACGGTGCAAGTGTTAAGTAAACTTCAGAATTTCATAGAAGTTTGACATTTAAATTTTTTTAAATAACACGTGTCCCGGCTGGGCTCTCAAAACCGCTGCTAACTTAGCTTGGTCTGACTCTTATTTCGTTTTATTTGTAGTTTAAATAGTTAGGGTCTCTAATAAATTATTACCATATTCCATTTCTGAACGCACCCATAAAGTTCGACAACCAACAATGAACCTTTGTGACAGTGACACTTTTTATTATTTTTTTATCTTAATACACGATAATCCAAATATTGTAAACCTTCTCTTGACTGCCACGAATCGAATATTTCAATACCAAAATTAACCAAATCGGTCCAGTCTTTCGGAAGTTATGCGATCAGATTCATTTTGGCGATTCATTTTTATTAGGGTTCCGTAGTCAACTAGGAACCCTTATAGTTTCGCCATGTCCGTCTGTCTGTCTGTCTGTCTGTCCGAGGCTTTGCTCCGTGGTCGTTAGTGCTAGAAAGCTGAAATTCGGCATGGATATATACATCAATAAAGCCGACAAAGTCGTACAATAAAATCTAAAAAATTAATATTTTTGAGGGTACCTCCCCAGTCCCCTACACGTAAAGTGGGGGTGATTTTTTTTTGCTTCAACCCTACATTGTGGGGTATCGTTGGGAAGGTCTTTCAAAACTAATAGGGGTCTTCAACAAACATTTTGTGATAAAGTGAATATATTCGGAGATAATCGCTCCGAAAGAAAAAAAAATGTGTCCCCCCCTCTAACTTTTGAACCATAAGTCCAAAAAATATGAAAAAAATCGTGGAAGTAGAGCTTAAGAAAGACATTAAATGAAAACTATAGCGGACATGATCAGTTTAGCTGTTTTTGAGTTATCGCAAAAAGTTTCCCCTTCATAGTAAAAAGACTTACTTTAATTAGGTACTGATTATGCAAATTTGCCTATTTGTTTAACTCGCGTGAAAGGTACCGTTTCATCCCTTGGTTAACAATTTACTATACCTTAAGCTCCAGTTTAGCTTATTGTGACGTCACGGAAGAGTAACTACGGAACCCTACACTGAGCGTGGCCCGACATGCTCTTGGCCGGTTTTTATTTATTTATATAGAGATAGAGATTATATACTGATTAAGCCTGCGTTAATCTGCCAGTGGCGCACTCACTAGGGGAACTGCGTTTTCCAATAAACCAATAAATTTCTGTATTTGTACATAAATCTATCATAAATAAAATATTTTTGATGGGATACTTACATCTTAATCAATGTATCTTTGGCTAAGCTATTAATTTTAGAATCTTTTATAATTTTGGAATCTGGCTCTTGCTCGGGTATCAATATAGAGCGATTAAACTCCAACTTTGCCCCCTTATAAAACAAATAAATAGGTATTGTAACTATAACTGCCATCAGACGAACAGAAGTGCAATTTTAACTTTAGAATTTATAAATATAAGCAAAGTGACAGTTTTCATGCCCAAAATAATTAAAATGTGATCCATGTCCAGGTACAACGATGATAATTCTCACGGCGTTGTATAAGGGTTTGTTAGTCTTCTTTATTTACTTTTCTCTGGCACACATACCTTTTGGCATGGCTTGGCCTTTCACCTGATCGTCCTCAGAGATTAAGTGATTTTACAAGATGTGTGAAGTCCGACATGTAATTGGTGCTTCGAAAAGGTAAAGGCTCCGTCACACCGACGCGGAAGCATTTCGGTGCGGCCGCGGAGGGGGGCGGTAACAAGGCGGTGATGTCACATTGAGCGCGGTCGGCAGATTGTAACATATATCTAAAGTAAAGATCTAAGAAAGAGAAGTCCATGCATAAAATTCCGACAGAACATTCTCGTTAAGCAAAACACAGGCCATCTATGGTATACTGCGTAAACTACGTGGTCAATGGTAGCAAAGATACAATAAATTCTCTTTGGTCAGAGACATACAATAAAGTAGACTGCACTCTCGCCTCCAAAAACGTGTCTTGAAAAATTTCTCGAGGGAGACCTTAATTTCTTTCTTTCTTACTTTAGGGCGACGATGAAGTGACAATCGAATCACTGGTTTTGTTTTGTATTAATTTTTATTATAAAATAAAACACACCATTTTTAGGAACAAGGGTACAAATAAGGATTTGTACCTACAATCGTATATAGGTGCTAGTATTTTTTTTTTGGTTATAATCAACTTTGGTTTCAATTTAACATTTTTCTTTATCATTCATCTTTACATTAGATTTTGGTCAGTCCGCACTTATTCGGAGCATAAGATTATACTTTGCGCATTTCTGTGATATTACCTAAGAACTATCAAGACTCCCTCCCTCTCCCATGTAAGAAAAAAACATAAGACATCTCCTCCTAAATCGTCTTACGTAATAAATTAATGGCACCTTTCCTCGCGTTGGTGGGGTGAAGGGGTAATTTTTTTTGTATTTCGGTTGCAATTTTTTTAAAACCATCGTGTCTTTAAACCCTCGCAACCATCCAGAATCAACTTTTTGACCCATTCGCTAAGTTCGTGGTTCAATGTTGGAATACTTGGAATCTTTCTCTTGCTCGGGTATTAATATTAGCGCGAGCGATTAAACAACAACTTTGCCCCCTTGTAGAACAAATAACACTTCGGCAGTTATAGTTACAAAAGGTACCAATACCTTTTGTAACTATAACTGCCGTCAGACGAACAGAAGTGCAATTTTAAGTTTAGAATTTAATATCAGTAGGGTGACGGTGACAGTTTTCATACGCAAATAACTAAAATGTGATCCATCTACAACAATGATAATTCTCACTGCGTTGTATAAGGGTTTACTAGTCTTCTTTATTTTCTAGTCTCTGGCACACATACCTTTTGGCTTGGCTTGGCCTTTCACCTGATCGTCCCTATCCGTTGTATAAGTAAAAGGGACCTTGCTCCATCTATTAGCAGAGATTCATTGATTTTATAAGATGTGTGAAGTCTGACAAATAATTAGAGCTTCGAAGACGCAAAGGCTCCGTCACACCGACGACGCGCAAGCATTCCGAAGCAGTCGCGGAGCGGGGCGGTGATGTCACGTTGAGCGCGGTCGGCGGATTGAAGGCGTTTTGATCGCGGACCCGCGTTGTAAGTTACCTACGGCTACTAAAATCAATTTGTAATTCTGTATTAATAATAATATACCAACACCTTGAGACTCTCGCTAGATGGTTGGATCAAGGGTCAGATGCAGAAGGCGGTGATCTTGGACACGGCGCGGATAGTCCGGCGGTTCTTCTCTGCAGCTCTGACCATCGGCAGCTTGGGCCCTGCCCCGCTGCTGGCAGCACCCTAGGTTTAGGTTTTTTATAATGTGTTTATATATTTTTGTATTGTTTTTATTATATTTTACTTTCATATTCATATTGTAAAAAACCTAAACTAAGACCCAATAAAGGAATAATATTATATGAATGAAATAGCTTTTTACTTCGACATTAAGCTTACATAAAACAGATACATTACCTACATTATAAAACAGTATAAAATAACAATAATCTAATGTGGATCCCTTTTGGGTAAAAGCTTCCTCACACTCCATTTGTCTCTATTTTGAGCTGTCGTTAGCCAATCTATGCCTGCTACTGAGATGATGTATTCTGTCCATCTCTTTTTTGGTTTTCCCCTGCTGGCCCTGTCCATTTAATAATACTGTATAGTTGTGTCTTGAATTTTCTAACGCACTTAATCAGTTTGTCCGTAACTTCTGCCATTGCAAACAATATTGTTATTTACTTCGTTCCGCGCAACCGCTCCGCCTCCGATCCGCGCCCAGTGTGACGGGCGAGTGGCCGCGCCCGTGCAGCTTCCGCCCCATGTGAATTCAGTCAGCGGATTGAACGCGGCGTCGCGCTTCGGCAGTGTAGCATAGCTCATAATCATAACATAACGTTCTGCATTCCAAGTTGCGCTGCGGCACCGCGCGCATTCCGCGTCGGTTCCTCTACCGCGTCGATATGACGGAGCCTTAAGGTATTTTTTCATTGCGTATTATCCTTGGGTACACCTTAACTCACGCATGACCAGGATTTAAACCCAGTACCATCGGATTCATAGGCAGGATCTCTACCCACTAGGCCAGATAGGTCGTTATTACGCCTTTCATTGTCTCACTACAGTCGCTACGCTCAAAACTCATTAGTCTCCTAGGACACTACAAGGGCTGAATTTAAATCCTGATTAAAGATAGCCCTTGTAGTAAAAATAACTTTCTATTTATCTGCTCAGAAAGATAATTTGTTGACGGTTAATGTAAAATAGAAACACAATACGTAGATGACATATATACGCGATTAATAATCGACTGAACTAAGTATTAAACAATTTTTTTTAACCTTAATCACCAGTAAAGTAGTAAATGCACTATTTCTTAAAAAAATATTAATTTCATTGCCATATGTGCTACCAACGCTACATATGTAGGAGGCTAATTAAGGCATTCATAACAACGACGTTTACAGAGATAGCGAGCATAACACCACAGGCTAACCAGTATGTCCACGAAAGCGCTTCGAGTGCTTCAACATTACGAAAATAATAGATCAGATCAAGTTAATTGTTGTACACACTCACACTCAACACTCGAGCAAGCGAAATATCCCAAAACTGACTCACCAGCGTAGCGAGTGGTCTGAAAAGTAGAATTTCGAGGGTTTCAAGGCACGAAAGTTAAACAAATTTTGTCACCAAGTGGAACACAAAAAATTTCACCACACTAACGCGAGGAAAATACTAACTGTAAGGGGTAGTCCTAATACAACGCGACTACGCGATTATCGCAAGTTCACGAGTTTCGTATAGGTGTCCTATTTGGTCGCTTGTTTGATCGCGCGTTCGCGCAAGTAAAATTCGCGCGAATTTGCGATAATCGCGTTGTATTAGGACGATGCCTTTAACATCAAACAAAATCAAATCCAAATGAACATTGAATATTTATAATTCAAAATACAGCCTCAGCCTAACCACTGAAACCCGTGGTGCGAAAAAGGTTTCAATGCATGAGGGTTAAACAAACTTTTGCTACCGAGTGAAAATCATCACTTTAAAAATCAATTATACCAGCCAACATAAGGAAACAACTAAAAATTTGCATCAAGTTACTTTGCCACCCCTGTGGATAAAATGCAACTTTCTCATCAGTTTTTGAACAAGCAAGTCTTTACGAGCTGATGTGGTAAAAAATATATTATGAACATGCTTATTGAAATCGAGGTCTACTTGTGAATGGCACGGCACCGTGCCCGTTCTAAGCCGCGCGGTCGGCAGTCGGCACTTGCTGACCGACTAGTGCCTCTCTACCTGCCCCAAACTATTGGCCTTCGCCGCGATGCCGTTTGACCGGTTCTCTCACTCACACTTATGGGACAAAATCTCTCGCAAATTTACTCCCACTCAACAGCCGGTTTGGCCGTCTAGAGTCTACCACACATTCGTTGACCCAACGGTCGTTTTGCTTCGTATGGCTAAACATGTTGATACGAACGCGGCCTCATTCCAGTCTGCATAAATAAATCTAAATACTTTGTTCTAGAACGTAGGCATATTATTCGGGAGCAAAGTTATCGAGTATAATAAGAATGAAGGTATAGTCATTTAACTAACTGATGAAAGTTATCAAACTTTAAGCGGTGCAAAAGTTGTAAAAGTGCACATTTGTTGTTTAATGGAAGTGTTTAGTTATTTACATAAAATAAGTGTGAAGTGTTGTTAATAAAGGTGCTATGCGTTACATAATTAATTTTGATTAAGGTTTAAATTCCACAATATGAGCATGACCCAAGCTCCATCTAGAAATATGGAATCATTACCAAAGCAGTTTGTATCCGCGATGCGGACGTTATTCGATATTATGGATGATAAACACACTGGGTACGTAAAGCTCACGGATATAGAAAATCGTTGGAGAGATGACCGCACAAAGGGTTTGCCAAGAGGTGTTATAGAGAGCCTTCAAAAGGTTGCTTCCCATGACGGTTTACTAACATTTGAACGCTTTTGTACCGGCCTTAAAATCTGTCTCTTGTGCAATCAAGTTGAAAAAAGTTCTGATACAGTTAACAGACTTAACGACGAAGAATTAGGAGGCGGTAATGTTCAAATGAGCACCAATAATCAAAGCCTCCATCGGCCGCCTTCAGCGCCCCTACTCGATGTCGACGTGCAGCAGGACAAGAATTGGAACGCGATTAAAAATACGGAGACAACATCACAACAAAGAACTATAAGCATGCCCCAGTTGTTAGGCCGCAAAGATGGCCCTTTCCAAGATATGCGAAACCACGGAGCAGCAATAAATAAACACGACAGGGTTTTCGCTCCTCCAAAACCGCCAAGATTAGAGAAAAATTCAGCAGAAAGGAAGGAACCATCTAGAAACTTCAAAACAGATGACGCACCACGCTTTGAGCCTGAAGACATTGGGGACTTAAAAATAGACTTTGAGGAAGTAGCTCGGTCGGGAGAGGAGCCCAGTAGAGGCCTGGGAGATGGAAGACCATCAAACGACACACAAGCGCAAGGTATGCGTCGCACGCGCCGTCGCGAGCCTCGGCGACACACTCTACATAACGGTGTAGACTATAATCTCCTTAAACGAATGAAACAGATTGAACAAGAAAAGGATGTGTTGCTACAGGGGTTGAATGCAGTCGAGGAAGCAAGGGAGTGGTATTTAAAGCAGTTGGGCGAGGTTCAGGAAAAGATGCGACATGCTGGGCGGATGGGAGCTTATGTTGTAAGTTTAAGAATGACCTTCTTTATAACTTACCTACTCATAAGGTGTATTTTGGTTGCTTAATTACTAGAAAACAATTCGTCATTCTTTTTACCCGACTGCCAAAGGGAGGAGGGTCATGTTTTGCGAGTGTATGTATGTATGTCTGTTTCTTTGTGGCCTCCTGTAGCCTTAACGGCTTGATGGATTTTGATGTATGAGGTATCATTAGATTCGTCTTGATCACGGGAGTGTGGCGGTAACTAAAAACTTATAAAAAAAAAAATTGTTCAAAAAAACAAAAAACCCACTGCACACTAAAAAAGAGGAAAACAAGCCCCACAAGAATATTGTTGTTGATGGTAAGTATCGCAGGCAGGGACCAACAACCAAAATGACTATAAGTAACCCTCTGTTGGTCCTTTCCTACTCCTCTTTTTTAGTGTGCAGTCGTGTTTTTTTTTTTATATAATAATTTAATGACGAATCTAGTCATTTCATATAAGTTCTTATACCAACATATCTTCGGCACGGCACTGCCTACTGGGCAGCAGTGTTCACAGTCCTGCTCTTTGAACTTGAAGTAGGTACTTAATGCCATACAATATATTACCACCGCAAAACTGAAAATTAGCGCTTTGGTTTCGAGTAGATATACCTACCTAAGTACATAACGTCGTAATTTCGTCGTAATCATTCTAATTACACTAGGATTAACCCTACGGGTACATTAAGCCAGAACCCGAAGCCTTCCTTTTTTGACGCCAAGATTCGCAATATACTATCACTTAAGTAGGTAACTAGGTGCAGCGACATTCGGTTAGTGTTGTCTAACAGTTATGGTATGGTTCTTCCCAGGAGCCATGGAGTGAAGCGCATCAGGAACGCCTGGAGCTGCTGCGGGCGCGAGTGCTGGAGTTGAACCGGCAGCTGGGCGCGCTGGCGGCGGGCTGGCGGCACGGCCAGCTGTCGCTGCACATGAACCTGGCACTGCCGGCCGCGCCCCACGCGGGCGTGTACACGTCCGCCACCAAGCAGAATCGCATGTTAGCAGAGGTTCGTATTAATTACTAAAAAACTGCGTCTGTTACGTTTTAATATATACCTCTCGTCTCCGGTGGATTCGTTATTTTCTCTACACACATTGTAATTGTCATCTTTGATTTCTCTATTCTAAAAACTTTCAGTTTTCCCCAACCCATGTATACTGCTATGCTACGACTTTTTTAGGTAGCACCTTCTCGGAAATCTAACATTCAATTATACTGGAAGAAATTATTTGCACCGATGAGTGTTATCTTACCGCTAATGGCCCTTTTAGCATACAGTTTTGCTTAAAGTATACTTAAGCTAAACAATCTTGATCCTCGTTATTTTCTACATTTTAATTCTTTAGTTTTCCGAGTATTCTATCTTTGAAATTCGTAGTCTATCATTAAAAAAGACTTATGAAAAAACATTTATTTCAAAGTAAATACGAGTTTTGTCGAAAAAAAATTCATTTACCTAATAACGTGTCGATATTATCCCACAAACACAAAGTATCATAACTAGTTATTCCCAAATTATATCTCGTCAACTAGGTATACTTCCTACAACAATTGACAAACAGCTCCACCTTCAATCAACAATTCTAATTACTTGGTTGTATGTAGGGAATGCAATAACCGGGCGTTTTTCATTACCGGTAATTTACCGACGCGAGGTCCCACTAACCGGTTAACCGGTAAATTACCGGTTATACGTTTATGAAATAAAAAACATTGATTTTGCATTATTATTGATTGTGTCCTTATTTTCGTCAGTAACCTTTAAAAGTAATCAACAGCACGTTATAGAAACATCGACAAAACAAAATAATGAAAATAAACTATAAACATTAAACAAGATATATTTACTAATCATATTAAGTAAAAAATCAAACATGTATCATTTCAAAGCGAAATGAACTTGTACATTAAATAAGTAACATCAAACTTTTTTAATTCTTTAAAAATCGCAGTAATCAAAGGGTAACAAAAATTATAACTAAAGAGTGACAGTCGTCATTTAAATGTCATACAAGTTTGCATTTACACATCTATCAATATAATATTGTTATTAAAGTAACTAAAACCGTAATCAACATTCATTAAAATCTAGTAAATATAAGAAAAAAAAATTAACAGAAATATTAGTTTCATATCATTTTAACACTAGTTACTTTAAAATTGCACTTTAAGAGGCCGTTATCGATTTTAGTCACAAAAATGTCAAATTGATAGATTAAGCGCATGAAATTGTACACCTTTTGTTAACTATTAAAAATAACAAGTACTGGTTTCTTTTAGCACGTCTTGTTATCTTTGATTATAATATATATATTTTTTTAAAACAGACTCACTTAATTAGTAATGATTTTTTTTTCTGATGGACGTATTGGTGGATAATTAAAAGTCACTTTTTATCGATGAAAACTGTGTATTTTCACTAAAAAACGGATATTAATTACAGAGCGATGTTAACCGTGGAGTTGTTGAGAAAGAAGAGAGTGAGTGAGTCGGCGAATGGATACAGTAATAAAATCATTCGGTCGTATACATGGTTGCGTTCAGAAACATAATCCCGGGTTTCGGCACCATTTATGTTGGTGGATAATTAAAAGTCACTTTTTATCGATGAAAACTGTGTATTTTCACTAAAAAACGGATATTAATTACAGAGCGATGTTAACCGTGGAGTTGTTGAGAAAGAAGAGAGTGAGTGAGTCGGCGAATGGATACAGTAATAAAATCATTCGGTCGTATACATGGTTGCGTTCAGAAACAGGACGTTTAGGTAAACGCGCGAAAAGCAGTGATTTTGTCAATCTTATTTGTAAATTTCGTTAAGTTTGGACTGCTAAAAATGGTAATTTTGTATTACACATATCCTGTACTTCAACTTTAATAAACTACATTTTTGTTACTATAAATTTGAAGTATTGTAAATGAAAGTTAGACGAAATCAATTTTCTCCAGAAATTACTTCAAAACAAGTGACAATTTCTCTGAAAATTGACTTAATTTCAACGTAATTTTGATACTTAAACAATCTACAACATTTGCTGAAACTGTTCTTATACATCATTTTCTATAATTTACTACCATAATTTATATGAATTTTTAAAAACTATCCCTTCTCGTCACCTATTACCGGGGATGCACGCTTGCGACCTCATTATTAAAAGGCAAGATGAAAAAACGTGCTAATAGAAACCAATACTTGTTATTTAGATATTACGTAACAAAAGGTGTACAATTCCAACGACTAAATCTATCAATTTAAAATTTTTGCTCTAAAATCGTTACCGGGCTCTTAAGATAGGATGACATGTTCCTGATTCCAACAATCAGGAACATGTCATCATCAGATCATTCTGTTAATTAGAACGTTGCTTAGACATTCGTGAACGATATCTTGAACACAAGTAACCAGCGGTAGAAAATGTTCTTTCGCATTCCACACTTGTCGGACACTACAGACTAAAACAAAGGACACTGAACATAGTAAGGCGGGTCGGGTAGGGGTGGCGAGAAGGGAAAGGGCGAGGGATTAGCGACCACTCATTTGTCACAAAACATTGCTTCCTAGTTTCACTCCGACGAGATCATAAGATGCAGAAAAGTAAGTATTTTAAGTGTCTCTTCGTAATCGCAAACCGTAGTAATTGTTTTTTTTGTAAGTACGTAGGTCACTCGGTAAGTCTTGTCGTTCTACTTCTAAATTTTATTGTTTTTCAAAGTAGCTACCGTCACTTAACACACACTTATTCATGCGTTCAAACCACTCATTAAACCAGAGATTCCACTTCTCTTCGGGGATAGAAGTACAGATTTCTTCCCAAGCAGTCAAAATCTCTTTGTCTGAAGAAAACTTGCGTCCTTTTAGTTGATTCTTTAGATACGGAAAGAGGGCGAAATCACAGGGCGCTAGATCGGGACTGTAGGCTGGGTGATCTAATAGTCTAACACCGGAAGACGCCAGAAATTCAGCAGTTTTTTGAGCGCGAGAAGCCGGTGCGTTGTCATGGTGAAGCAGCCATGAGCGCAGTTGGCTTTTTGGTCGCAATTCCTTAAGTGTTTGCATTAGCGAGATCAAGTACGATTGAACATACCATTCAGCAGTAACACTGCGTTGCGTATCTAAAGGAATGGTCTTTATTATACCACAACGGCAAAAAAAACAACTAATATTTTTTTTCTAACTGAACGTGACTTCCTAGGCATCGTTGGATTATCTTCGTTTTCAAAAATCCATAGACGACTTTGAGACTTTGTTGGAAGGTCATAATAATATATCCAAGTTTCATCCCCTGTCACAATTGCAGACACCTCAGAAGAACGCCCTGATTTAAATTTGTTAATCATCTTTTTACACCATTCTACACGCCTGTTCCTTTGATCGTCAGTCAGTTTGTGCGGGACAAAAAGTGTACAAACTTTATGTACATGCAAATGTTTATGTAAAATGTTATTTACAGCCCATGCAGAAATGCCGAGGATTTCCTCAATTTGCTTGTATGTGATTCTGCGGTTCTCTTTAATTAGTTTTTCAACAGCAGCGATTGTTTGGGAGGTCGTCACCTCACTCGGCCTTCCCGGACGCGGATCGTCTTCCAGATCAAAAAGGCCTCTTTCGAACTGTTTATACCATCGCTCGACAGTCCTGAGGGATGGTGAAGTATCGCCCAATACACGTTGCATTTCTTCGTGGCACTGTTTCCGAGACAAGTCACGTCGAAAATTGTAATAAATAATCGCGCGAACTTGAGAGCTCGTAAGAGATGCCATATTTACACTTTCACACGTTTTATCTCAATAACTATTAGACGGCAACTGACAAGTTTCGACCTGTTAACATGTGTACGCACGCACTATAAGTAGGTATCAAAAGAAATTAATAGCTTGTAAAAATTGTGCTAAACGACAAGACTTACCGAGTGACCTACGTACGAAGACATAGATGGGCTAATTCAACAGGTTGTTACATTTTTATTTGCCTATACAACGTTCGGTAAATTCCCGGTTACGGCTGGAAATTACCGGTATTTTACCGACTGTAATATTGGTCAAATTACCGGGTAACCGGTTAACCGGTTAACCGGTTAGCATTCCCTAGTTGTATGTACCTCTACACTCAAGACCAAATGTGTTACGTATGATAAAAAGTTAACAATAGATACCTAATACACTTTTTGCCGCCACCGTTATGCCAACTACTATGACTATTACTTATTTTCCTCCTGTGCAACATGCATTCGATTCGAGTAGGTACCTATTTATTTTGTAAATTGTATTTAAGAATTGATGTATGTGGTCGGATTTTTCTTTAGGTTTAGCAAATACCGGAGAACTGGAGAGAGTCCCGTATAATCCTATTATACAAAACGGGAGATCCTTCCGATATTAATAATTATAGGCCAATTAGTCTATTAATTACCAACAATGTACAAATTATTCGCTATGTGCCTAGAAAAATGAATGGAGCAAATCATAGAGGCAAGTGGAACAGGCTGGATTCCGCCCTGGATACTCAACTACTGACCATATCCATACATTAGACCAAGTAGTGGAAAAGCACCTAGAATATAATCAACCTCTCTACCTCCCATACATCGATTACGCGAAGGCGTTGGATAGCACTGATGCATCAAGGCGTCCCAACCAGATATATAAACATAATAAAAGATATATACTTACAAGAAAAGTAAAAGTAGAGTAAAACTAGACAGACTGGGACCAATAATAAAAATAGGTACGTAGAGGTGAGAATAGGGTTTGAGATCTCAAACCCTAATATCCGATATCCGTCAAATATAAGATCCGGATCTAACGGGTCATAGGATCCGAATATTTCGGATATTACGGATCCGTTAAATATGGTTATCGACCTATAACAGAAACAATTTTTTAATGAAATTTATGAATGATTTAATACCATTTTGTCATTTAAATATAGTATTTTCATATATTTAATCACTTCAAATACTAACAGCACATCAATCAACTTTATAAAATGAATGCGAATGTTGCTTAATCTAAACAGTAATAGTAACAGTTTTTAAATCTAGCTATCTGGATACCTCCTGACTGAAATAACGGTAATTCTCGACACAAATTCCATAACGTAAGATATGAAAATCCGACCAAAATGACATTTTAACATAACGGTAATAAATAGTGAATTATCTTTCTTACTCTGGTATTTATTTTATTTTTAGTTTCCGAGATACAGAAAGTGCATAAGGTCGGATTTCATGATTTTTCCTTATTTTCGTGAAACATAAAGCATTTCTAAAATAAGCTAGTATTAAAATAACATGTAAGCACTAACTGCCAACAAAACGAATTATATACTTAATTAAGACTAAACTTAGTTAAGATAATCTCCAAATATAGAGATTTAAACTGAGTTCAGACTGTACCTCAACGACAACACTGAAATGAACAGATTACATTTTATTTTATTTTTTCACACCCGCCTTTTTCCATACATTTGCCTCTCAATTGTTTCGATTTTGTGGTTGCCGTTACTTTGAGACTATGAATTTAAAATGTTGACACATTGTGACGTGTTTATTACATACGACGTTTTGCCTATAATTTTAGTAACAATACTACGTTTCAGATATGAACTTAAGACCTTAATAATGCTTAAATAATCAACATGTAGAGTGTATAAAGTAAGTCAATACGACTTTATGCCTTTCTTTTACAATGGGGAGAAAAAAAAGATGGTCTAATAAATTTAGCATAAATATCGTCTTTTTAAATACTAACGGTTACTAAATTCTGTTACTGCAATAATCTTTATCTACATAAAATATACGAACGAAAGTTGAATAAACTATATATATCAGGAATTACATATGACAATATCATTCAAAATGGCCTGCTATGGGCTTGACACAGGCCCTCAAACGTCGAGGCCAGTCATCAATAGTGGCACGCACGATTGTCTTGTCTAATTCCGTCACTGTCTTAAGTATGGCCCACTTGAGGGAGTCAAGATTTGTGTGGTGTTTAGCACAAGCTTTCTCCTCAATAACCTGCCATATGGCATAATCCAGAGGGTTAAGGTCCGGGCTGGAGGACGGCCAGTCTCCGTGGACAATAAAGTCAATTTTGTTCCTTCGAAACCAGGCTTGAGTTGTTTTTGCCTTATGTGCAGGAGCTGAGTCCTGTTGAAAGACCCATGGCTGGTTTTGAAATAGGGTGTGGCTTAAGGGCTTCACTATTGGTTCGAGAACGGTTTCCTGGTAAACTTTGGCCCCAGTTTTCACACCTTTTTCACAGAAATGAACCTGTGTTAGCCCTAAGTGTGACACACCCAGCAAAATCATCACATAAGAGGGATGATGGCCTCGTTGCACTCTTGGAACAGCCGCAATCGCCTCTTGACTGTTTTTTGCATACACTCTGACATTCTGGCGGTTACAACATTCTTCAATGGTAAAAAAATTTTCATCTGTAAATAGTATTTTTCGGTGGCTATTTTGTGTTTACCGCTTCAATAGCATGCGACTTCTCTCTAGCCTCATAGTCTTTAATCGTCCAATAAGCAAATGAGCTTTTTGTCTGCGGTAAGCGTGTAGTCCAAGGTCTTCATTGATAATTTTTTTTTAGGGAGCTTCTCTTCACGGACATCTGTATTGCCAACAACTTTTGCTTCCGGACGGGGTTTCTTGCAATCCTCGCCTTCACTGCCTTTATTAGAGCTGAGCTCTGAACGGTGCGTGGTCTTCCAGACCTCTTGCGGTCATCGAAGCTCTGAGTACTATTGTATCTATTAATTGTGCGATAAACAAATTGTTTGTTGATTTTTAGGGTTTCAAGCAACTTCAAAATCATATTTGGCGGGTGCGCACATTTGTGCAATGCAATTACTGCGATACGATTCTCTTTTAGGCCCCAATTCATTATAGATACGACGAGATAAGCGTTATGTGTGGTATATAATTATAGCTCACAAATCCACCACATTATGTAATTTTTAATTTTTTCGGTAGTATTTGTTTTAACGGAAATAAAGAGGTTGCAAATCGAGTAACAGAACTTAGTAACCGACTAGGTATAATCAAAGTTATTACAGCGTTTTTACTTATCCAAAATAGAAGGTAAAAAGGCTTTTCTCAATAAAAAATGAATGGTATCGCTAGCCTACATAGTAAGTGAAATAATGGCAAACAAAAGGGCCAATATTGTTTTGGCTCTCCTGAGAACTCGAGGCGAGAATTATTATTGTTTACAGTGATTATTACCGGGGTTTCGCTCAGTCGTCTTTGGGTGTTGTTATCACTGATTTTGTTTGCGTATTATCGTGTCGGTTCCCCTTCTTCTGTTAAAAGAAAAATAACATGTGCTACTGACTAACTAAGTAAGTAATATTGATATGATTTCGCTCAACTTTGGTCATTATTTGCAGTAACTAACAGGATTTCTATTATCTTTTTACTACTCGTATATAATGGAATATCACTGTAATGCATATTGAAAGAATTTACCTCTATTTAAATACTATTTTTCAAAGATACAGAAAGTAAGCTTTTCTCATGTAATTTTATCAAACCGGCGGTGTATAAAAGATATTAATACATGTTCGACAAATTTGTCGTTTAGTACCATTTACGTATTATTATGTGAGTATAACTTAATTTTTGACTAAAAATAGTCCGTTTTTGGCCGAATCCTTCTAGAACATAACCTTTTTTTATACGGATCCGTATTATCCTAATTCCGAATCCGGATATCCAGATCCGAAAAATTGACGGATATTGCAAACCCTAGGTAAGCAGGGGGTCCCAATGTCACGCAAAATATTTATATAAGTACTCCAAAATATTATGAAGAATTTAAATTGGAACAGGAAAGGAATACAGATTGGCACGAAGTTTCTGAGCAACCTGCGCCTCGCAGATGATATCGTACTCTTCGCAAATTCACAAAAACAACTAGAAACGATGCTAGTAGAACTGAATAAGGCTAGCCAAGCTATAAGATTACATACTAAACACTTTGAAAACAAAAGTCGCTGCAAATGGCTAACCTTAAACGAGACGCCCATAGAGTACGTTGATAACTAGATTTAGATAGATAGATAGAATACTCTTTATTGGCACACCTCAGTAAAAAGATGCAAGAAAAATAAACAATTGATTAAATGTAGAGGCAGACAACAGGCGGTCTTATCGCTAAAAAGCGATCTCTTCCAGACAACCTTTGGGTAGCGGAAATAGAGAAGTTAATCGAAAAAGTACTTAGGTGTTGCTAAACCGTTAAATAGGAAGCCTACATTCACACACACAATTACAGTGAATAAACATACACATATAAGGAATACAAATAGACATACATAAACATACATATAAATATATATATATAATTAACCGAAACATAGCTAAATATGACAGCAGCATGTCAGCCACAGAGTAAAAATAACTATGTACTATATAAACACTAAGGGAGAGATCGCGTCTAATGCCAACGGGTAAGGAGTTCCAGATTCGGACAGCATGAAAAGTAAATGAAGTGTAGTAAAATTTTGTAGAAAAGATGGGACGGAGAGAAGCAGGCTGCGCGACAGCCTCACAGAATTTAGATAGTTAAAACGCTCCTTGATATAGCGGGGAGTTGCTGGAAGGAAAAGAATAGAATATAGGAGAGACAGAATATGAAAGTTACGACGAAAACGAATAGGCAACCACTTGAGCTGTGAGCGGAAAAGAGAAACATGGTACCTTGGCAGGCAAATATATTTCAGCAAAACAAGACACGAAGGCGAAATAGGCCGCAGAATCAACATTACCTGGAAGAAATATTGGAGTTTCAAAGTAAATAAAAAAATAAATAAAGCCTGCTAGCGTGCTAGGAGTAAAATTTAGAGACAAACAAAAAAGTGAAAATATACGTATGAAAACTAAAAGAATAAACGCAGTACAAGACACGCAAAGGCTAAAATGGAAATGGGCAGGATCTCTTGCCAGGTCTACAGATAACAGATGGACAAAACGCGTCAATAAATGGTTGGTTCCGAGTGGCAAAAGGAAATCAGGAAAATCAAAATACCGTTGGGCCAACGACATCAAATACATAGCGGAGACAGATTGGATGGAGAAGGCAAAATAGCGGAATGAATGGAGACAGTGGAGGAGGCCTATTCCCAAAAAGGGGCCATGTCTTAATATATAAAAATGTTTTATAATGTTTTTAACTTTTTGTATGTAAAACTATGTAGTCATGGAAATAAAGGCTATATTATTATTTATTAATGCTTCTCCTGTCACTGACCGTTTATACCTATCAAAGGAAAATACAAATCTATATATATCTATAAATATATAATTCCTCATAAACAAGTCGCTTCCTACCAACGCAACATTGGGTCAGTAATGAGAATCTAAATTTCAAAATTAAAAGTCTTTTTCGCTGACAACTTTAGATCCCTGAAAGTTGTGGGTTTAATGAGTGCCTGGGAAATATTGAGTACGTATTTATTTTATATTTTGTTTCATTAAAGTTATATTCTTTGTTTCAGGAAGTAAATCGGAAAAATGAGAGAATAGCTGTTTTGGAGAGGGAAAAGTCAGCACTGATCAGAGAGGTGTTAGGACAAAGAACTCGAACAAAGATAATGGATAACTTTGCTTGACACACAAATTATAATTTTTTTTTAATAAGATCATACAGATATTTAGGTGCTTTTAGTAATAGTAAAAAACATAGAAATATATGTATAAGACCCAGAACCATGTGTTCATAAGCCAAATAGTGCTATCTCAATAACATAAAAAAATCAGTGAGGACAGCTGCCCAATTCCATGCTGTGTAAATGGTTAAGCTAACTTTTTCATTCATAACTTTGGCAAAACAATTAGATTCAGCAACATAATGGCCAGTTTTTTTATTAAAAAAGAATTCAAGGCAAATTACCATTTGAATCTAACATAAAAGATTATCACAAAGCAACCCAGGTTGGGGCCCTAGAAAAGCCACACACCAAAGAAAACTTATTTTATACATTTAGTGTGGATTTTTTTTATCAATTCTCATGCGATTTTTCTCATTTTCTTGGTTAGTTTTGAAAATAGTAATCAAAATTAGGATAAGTAATTATTTTGTTGTTGACTTAATACACTCGGCGTCACGGAAATCGCACACCCACCGATTTTTGTTTCAAGCGAATATAGCTCTTATAATATGTATTATACTGTATCAATATTAATATCATTTAAAAGCACAATTAATAAGCTTTAAAACATGAATAAAGCATTTTCTGAAAAAATTATAATAATCACGAAATTATGGCGTTCTGAAAGAACACCTAGAATACGCGTTGTAAGGGTCGCTAGTTGGGTTACCTTGGGTAGGTATAAAAGGGGGGGTAAAAGTGAAATATGGGTCATTCGGTATCCGAAGTTGACACAGGTCATACCGGAACAACTGGAGAAAGAAAACACCCCAAGAAATGGATACCACGGAAGCAGTAGCAGCTCAAGCAGTAGCCCTGGTGGAATCAGGAATGACGAAGTCTGCGGTTGCTCGGCAGCTCAACATAAGCCGTTTCCGAGTTCTCCGAGCAGTTCATCGATTCCAGAGAACTGGAAACTTCACCAGGAAGCCCGGATCCGGAGGACAGCGCTGCACTTCCGAGAGAGACGACCGCTTTATTGTGTCGTCTTCTTTGCGGAACCGTTTCTCCAACGCTGTTCAGCTGCAGCAGCAGCTACGAGCAGTTCGGAGAACCGTTGTGAGCGTCTCTACAGTAAGAAGAAGGTTGCGGGAGAAGAAGATTATGCCCCATAGAGCGGCTATGGGTCCCAAATTGACAGCAGAGCATCGGCGAATCAGACGTGAGTTTGCTCGCGAACACAAGGATTGGATGGTCGACCAGTGGAAGGCTGTCCTCTTCTCCGATGAGACCAGGGTGTGTCTTTTCTGCAACGATAGGCGCAGAAGAGTGTACAGGAGGCAAGGGGAACGTTATTCACGGGCATCTCTTGAAGAAACCGTCGGATACGGAGGAGGATCCTGCATGTTCTGGGGTGGCATTTCCCTCGCCGGCAAAACCGAGCTCGTCTGTGTCTCCCGCACTGGTGGTGGTCGAGGCCAGGGATCCATGACTGCTCATCGGTACATCACGGAGATCCTGGAGGACCATGTGGTTCCATACGCCGAATTTGTCGGTCCCGGCTTCACATTCATGCAGGATAACGCCCGCTCCCACACAGCGTTGATTGTTCGGGACTACCTTGATCAGGTTGGGATCACCGTTATGCAGTGGCCAGCATGGAGTCCGGACCTGAATCCCATCGAACACCTTTGGAATCAGCTAAAACGGAAGGTGCGGTCACGTGATCCTGCACCGGCGACCCTGGAACAGCTTCGAGATGCCGTCATTGAGGAGTGGGAAGCTATTCCTCAAGAGCACATCGTAACGCTCGTGAAGTCCATGAGGGCTCGCATGGTGGCAGTAATTAAGGCCAAAGGAGGGAACACTAGGTTTTAAGTTTAGTTTTAGCCATTTGTGTTCCAATATTTGTTGATTTTATTGTGTTTTAATTTGTTGATTTTTTTGCATGAATATACGATTTTTGTTTCTGATTAAAAAGTTTTTTTTTTTTAACTCTTTAGTAACTTTTGATTTTTTTTTAAATGAAGGGTTAAATTATCTTTAAAATGAACCCACACACTCATACTTTACCTTCAACAACATAAGGTCTATAACGGCTTGAATCAAAAACCCGTGGGTGTGCGATTTCCGTGACGCCGAGTGTAGTTTTGACGCCTGTGGCATCACCGTGAAAAGTAAGTTTTTCGATATTTTTGCCGTAAGAAATGTTCATTATTTTTAATCAAAGTGTTCAATATACATTTACACAATTAAAAAAAATATGCTGAAATTTAATGTTTTAAAACTCGAATATTATATTATATATATATAATTTTTTTTGTACTGATTAATCTATATTCATATTATTTTTACCTCTTTTAATATACTTATTGTTTATTTATGAAATATGGTAATATAATCTGTACAAAAAAGTGGTCATTATTGTTATTTAAATATTCAAAAACAAAATTAAAGGGTCATTGTAAACTCGTCAAGTTCTTGTCCTTGATTATAAAATTAAAATCACGAATTAAATAGGTGAATGAGTATGAATATGCTAATGTCAACTCCATATAGTCAGACCAAGATAAGTCGGCAGCTATTTTGATAGCCCAGCCTGTGCAAGTGTTGAGTAAACAACATAATTTCACAGAAGTTAGCAGTTTAAAATAACTAAATCTCTGCCAACTTATCTTGGTCTGACTTTAGCTCACTATCAGTTTTACCGTGCGATAAAAACTCCGATGCCTATTCTCGAATTAAAATGTTAAGGAAGGTTTCCTTTTATTACTTGTTTTGCAAAGCAATATGGGATGACACACTTCATTGACATATTTTAAAAACCTTTGTTAAAAATCTTGTCTGTCATATGATTCAAATAATTTTCGAGATAGTGTCATTGCTGCTTATTATATGAGAGCAGAATGGCATACGTAATTTAGTATAAAAATAAAATTGTCATTAAAAATAAGAAAAACTCAGATACACTATATGGATTAATGAGGGACTCTATTGGTTAAGTAATATAAATTGGTAAGTTAAAAATCAATTTACACAACTGTGTACATTTTATTTTCTTGTGATACTAATACTATGTCTTTCAATTAACAGTAGTGCCATACTTAAAATAAAAAATCTATTTATACTAAAACAAAACTGCAATGAAAGGTTGCTTGCTTACATTAAGATAATATAATCAATAAAATATGAAATACAACCTTTACTGTGTTAATTCTTTCTTGTAATATAAGGAATAATCATATTCCCTGAATGGCACATCATATGTGAGGTTGCCCTGGTCCCATGCTCGCTCGATGGCCACAAGGAGCTCCTTTTGCTTCTTTCGACACAGTCCTGTCTTGAATGCATCCAGTATCTGTAATGAGAAATGTACATATTTCTTTTATTTGTATTAAGCACTCATGTTGTTAGTAGGTCATGGATATACAAATCAAATTGCCATAAATATGAAAGTACTTAATCCAAGTTTGTAAATTCACAAGTTGCTGCCTCAATATTACAAGTTTATGAGTTATGATTAGCATGTGATTCTATGTGTCTTGGGCTATATTTTGCTGAAACCAGGCTCTTAATATTGTCAACTAATAGTCAAAAATTCTCGATATAACATGGTTCTATGTTGTGGTTATAAAACTAACAAGGGCAACAAGGTCCTATAAATAATAAAAAATAAAAATTGTTTATTTCGGACCATTAAAAATCAATAGT
Organism: Cydia pomonella; assembly: GCF_033807575.1. NCBI lineage: Eukaryota > Metazoa > Arthropoda > Insecta > Lepidoptera > Tortricidae > Cydia > Cydia pomonella. The sequence continues at coordinate 809,887 of NW_026907803.1, read as the reverse complement.
GCTTTTAGTAAAAAATCTTAATAGCTATCTTATTATCTATGTTAATCAATTACAAACTAATCCATGCCTAACCACCTCACCAAGAGGCTTTGCCATACTTATCCCTCCCAATCACCACACCGACCCAGTATTTAGAGAGCAGGCAGTCGAGTCTCTCGGCCTATGTTTGTTTGATTTTATTATTGTATAAGTGGCTATATATAATATATTGGATTTGATATGATAACCTTTCATCATAAAAGTGAATTGCATTGCATGTGTAAAATGATATAGACAGTCACATACAGAGTAATTTTTTAAGAAAATTCATTTAAAATCCCAAAAAACCCAAAGACAGAATAATGGCAATATTTGTTGCACTCCAAACATTTACAAAAACCTGTTGTAGGAAAGTCCGAAATAGGCACTATTAAATGCATGTACAGGTGGATGCCAGAAGCAGATGTGGGGTACTATGAATTTTTAGTGTTCCAAAGCCAAAATAGCAAAAACATAACTCGTAAAATACAGTATAAAGCTATATTGATAAGATAAATGACCCTGTATACTGCTCGCCTGTGAGTCGGGCAACAAACACTGGCTATCTCTATATATCCCTATTATTCTGAATCAAATTAATAATTTTAGTACTAAATACAGACTACAGACAAACAAAGTTGTATGTTACACAACAGAATGTTTTTATAATGGTTCCAAAGTTCTAAAAAACAAATTGTTTATATTTAATACATAATTAGCTGATTATGGTGTATTCTTATATAATTATTTGTGTTTCTACAACTACCATATTCATTTGTCTACCAGATCTTTAACCAGCGAAATATGGGTATACTTACTTTCAAAATTTATTATCTCCGTTCATTGTTTATGTAACATAGAACCTTGTAATATTGGGGCAGCGAAGTATTAAAATTCATACCTGGCCAGTGTGCTCCGAAATAAACTGCTCCAGTAATTTAGTGTTCCTGTGATCCAAAACCAGATATTCATCCCTACAAATGGGGCAAGGGTTTCCTGTCGATATGATACCGTTCCTCACACAAGTTTTTCTTGTCTTTTTTGGAGCAAAAGCACCTTTGTGGTTACGTCTGTACAAGAACCATACTGGTTTCTCTCCATAAGTCTGTTGGTAGGCTTTGCTTTGCATATATCTTATACTGGTTTCTGGGGGGATAATTTTGTTCCTATCTTTAGCTGGATCAATCGTTTTTTGTTCCTCGCCTTCAGCATTGTCGGCCGGCTCACAGTAAAAACGAACGCTGGTCCTAGCCTCCGCTAAAATGATTCTCCGTATAGATGATTGTATACCACTCCACAATGCCATGACTAGATGATTTACTATTTTGTTGTATAAAATGACCGATAAAGAGAAAAATGAAGTTCCCAAAGAATTAAACACGTTATTTCATCAAGAGAATTGAGAAATGCATAGGGCCAACGCAATACGCATACGGTAAGGTATGGTATGTCACTTTGACATTGACGTTGACGTAAACATGACAGCATTGATATTGTTTTTACAACCTTACAACAATTCACATTGCCGATTTAGTCGATCGGTTGTATTTATTGCTACCGGAAAAAGAATATTTATAGTCAATAGTCAACTTTATTCATCCCTTTCTTTTAGGTGCTAGAATAGTACTAGCGTAAGACAAAGACAGTGTGATTATCTCTTTCTTTGTTTGAAATTAAACAGTTCTGGGCCAAACTATAGTAGTCTGTGCGGAAAGAGAATACTCGTAGGTGAATACTTGTAGTACGGTACTTCGCGGTCCACAAGGCCGTATAGAAGAGCAAGTTGCTGGTGAATAATCCTGGCTACGAGATTATGTCTGTGCAAGTACTCGCCGTTAATTATTATTATTATTAAAAAAAAAAAAACCTCTCAATTTGCGAATTTTGATTTTCGCGGTGGGCCCCCTAATTCTGAACATCTTATCTTTTTTTTCATGTCAGACACGAAAGCAACACCAAAGTAGTCATAAACTACTAAGAAGATCCTACGTATTATGAAAGAAGTCGAATGTCACTTTACTCATCTTGCAAGTGTTTTACATAAATAACGGCATTTCATTTAGTTGGCATGTAACAAAATCGATCACAAGGTCCGTGGAGCCCTTCACGACAGCTGACATCCGACCTTATCAGATTAACGTAGTGATTATATGCTCTTTGGACCTTATTTATCAATAGCAACACCATCCAGCCGCAGTTGACGTTTCATTCATTTGAATTTTGTAGAATTCAAACGGATTTTAACGTACATTGGTGTGTTATTTCATTGTTTTTATTGTCTACTCGATTCTGTGTTTAGATTTATTACATTCACATTTTTAATTGTTAACAGTGTTGTGGAATCAGTAAATGAAATAACTCGAAGAAGTTACATTGGAAGGAGTTCAGACGTACTACAAAATGTCTGATTCTACTGTAGACACTCCTGTTGTGTGAGTTGTTCTTTTACGTTTTTTGTAGTCAAAGTAATGTCATTTATTTTTTATTTTAAATTTAACAAAGTCAGGTCACCGGTAGCACACAGTCATATTGTTTATTTCCAACCTTAAGCATTTACTTGATTTTCAAAATAATATTTACTTTCTTTATACGCAATAATAACAATATTTCTGCTTTCTATTTCCTATACTGATTGTGTTAGAGGAAGGCTAAAGGAACTAATTTTTATAATATGTCATATTTTGCCAACATCGCCTTTCGATCATAATTAAGAACAATACTTATGATTTGTCAAAGTATTTCGTGTTAGCACAGCTGAATATTACACAGGATTAGCTTTGTCGTTTATTCAATTATATAACTTTTATAGTGAGTTAAGTAAATATATGTATGTGGGCTTTTTCCGTGCATGACATAAGTATAGTTTTTCCATGGCAAATTTGGCCAGGGGCTTATTTACCCTAGGACCAAGGAGGCCATGGCCCGGGGCAGGGAAGTTGATTTTATTTCTTAAATGAAATATTGACACTTAATGAGGCGGCAAAGCTAACTGGCCTGGGGTGCCAAATCTTTAAATATAAATATGCCACTGACTGTAGCAAGACCTCAGGGGAGATTAAGTTTCATATTGCACCTTTGCATATTGCACCACCACAACAGACCCCAATGGAAGGAGCTGGAGGAGGCCTTTGCCAAGTGGCACACTGAGTTAAGAGACATACTCTAACTCAGAATAAAAGGGTTTAATAGATAGATAGATTGCACCTTATTTTAATTTCAACCCTTGGAACCCTATTAAAAAAATTAGTTAACAAACGGAGTAATAGACTAATAGAAAAGTATTTATTATAAACTTCAAAACTCTGAAGTATGCTAAACAAACAGAATGACTGTTTATATGTATATGTGTACATATGTTTGTTACAAATCTTATAACTTAAATATGAACCAACTTCCTAGTTCAGCTGGAATTTGGAGATCTTTCTTTATTCTGATGACATTGCAATAATGTGCTATGCTTATATGCACTCCAATTCAATGTTCAAATTTAGCCAAACCAGTATAACCATTACAATATGATTCTTTTAAGGCAATGCACAATGGTTGTCTATACAGCATGTCACTAATTGCACTTCTTACAACATCTACTAAATGTAGATACACTACATACACTTTATGGCTTAGCTGTTAGCTTGAATGAAAAGAAAAGAAGATTGAATACCCACAGGGTGTGGAGGGTAACTAAAGTAAAAGCTTTGATAATCTGAACCTCGAGTACCACTAAAGCTAGCATTCCACTCCCACCATGCTAATACTACTACTAATTACCTCCAATGAACTTTAAATCATTGCTAAATGTAGATGTAGTGTAGGGACGCTCAGCCGGAAACAGCCAGGCCGTCGATCACGTGTTGCGTTCATTCAGTATGCTAAATATGCTTTTGTTTTAGTTTGTTCTAATTGAAAACAAAACAAATTCAATTCTAATTTCTAATACATACCTTTAATTCAAATTTGACTGCCAATATTTTTTTCTGTTATGGTGGGCCACTACCTTGGACGAGTAAACCAGTATGGACTGGCCATTAACCAGGGACCGGACAACCCTTTCCGCGATAAAAGCCTTTCAATGGGCGTCCCATAAACATGGCTAACACATTGAAAGACTGTCCAGTTTGAACTGCAAGCCCATTTATTTGACTAGCCCTTACCGAAAAACTTAGCAAAAAATAAAGCTAGCCCTTTGCAATTGCTTACTGCTATCCTATATGCCTTGCAATCCCTTAATAAGGGTTACCCTTATCATTAAGCGCTTTTTATAAAGCTTTCCCTTTAGTAACGTCATAGTTGAGCCTTGCGTGAAAGAGGCAGAATTAGTATATATCTACGCTAGTGTATGAGAAGGAAAGAAAATACGTGCCTAGGGAAGGGTTTTTTAAATAATTTTGTTCGCTTACCATCTACTACAAACTAGTACGACTACAATCACTAGTATATAGCGGGCCGGTCCCTGCCATTAACAGGCCGTTCCCGTCTGCCAAAAAACCCCGGCCGCTGGTCATAGAGGTTATATAAAACTAGTTGCCGCATGTCATGTGCCATTCAGCAAATGTCAGTGTAAGAGGAATTGCAGGAGCTGAAAATGCCGAATGCAGCGTGTTCTCGAGCAAAAACAGATCCGAAAACTCTAGACTACAAAAAAGATAAAGTTTATTTTCATCTGTAAGTACTATTACATCTAAATATTATCAAATAGTGCACTAACTTTGCAAAAAACTAAAAAACATTGTCCATCTGCAAGGGATACCACTTCATGTTACTAGATCTAATTTAGGGTAATTTTTAAAGATGACTTACTAAATATTTATTTCGGTATAATTTCTAATTTGCGTTGATTATTATTATATAATTTATATCAAACATTAACATAATTTACTCAATCAAATAAATAGTATTAATCATAAATAAAGTGAATTGAACGATAGACTACTGTTAGAAAATTCATTATTCCTTATTTTGACGACCGGCCGACCTAATGGGTAGTGACCCTGACTAAGAAAATTCATTATTCCTTATTTTGACGACCGGCCGACCTAATGGGCAGTGACCCTGACTATGAAGCCAATAGTCCTGGGTTCTAATCCCGGTAAGGGCGTTTATTTGTGTGATGAAAACACAGACATTTGTTCCTGAGTCATGCACATATGCATTAGGGTATTTAGAACCAGTGTACAAAGTATCATAACAACCGGTGTAGCGGTTTCGAAGAAATTAACAAATTACCTTTTTTTACTTTGGAGTAGCCTGTATGTGTTAGTAGCTCCTAAGAATAGTATGGAACTTTCTTCGACCTTTTTGATTATCTTTTTTATTTATGACACTAATAAGCTTCTGACTTTTGAAAAATGTCATCATTATCAAATATTTCGAACAAATTGTCAAAAACACTGCCAAAGATTAACACAGTGTGTTTCTTTTTGTTGTCTATTATTGCAAATAAGTTTTGTTCGAAAAAAAATTTTTTTTTTCGTTTGTTCTAATTAAAAAAATATTAACGTCAGAGCATTCCTCAGAAGTAACCCTACGTGGGATTTCAGGGTTTGTCCAATGGCTAAGGTCACCCTGTATACGTATGTAAATCGTCGCCTAGTACCCATATAGTACAAGCTTTGCTTAGTTTGGGGCTAGGTCAATCTGTGTAGGTAAGATTATCCCGAAATATTTACTTAAATATTTTATTTATTTCTACATGTATTTTTATTCAACATTTGAAATATTGTATGCTTAAGGTTGTATTTTATTTATTTTAAAGTATTTACATTAAATATTTATATAAAATAAATATTTCCATAAATTTTAATTTATTACTCTGATATCACTGTATCAAAGATAGTGATGTTAGTGAAAAAAAGCGGCCAAGTGTGAGTCGGACTCGCCCATGATGGGTTCCGTACCATTTATGACGTATAAAAAAAAACTACTTACTAGATCTCGTTCAAACCAATTTTCGGTGGAAGTTTGTATGGTAATGTACATCATATATTTTTTTTAGGTTTATCATTCTCTTATTTTAGAAGTTACAGGGGGGAGGGACATACACATTTTACCACTTTGGAAGTGTCTCTCGCGCAAACTATTCAGTTTAGAAAAAAATGATATTAGAAACCTCAATATCATTTTTGAAGACCTATCATAGATACCCCACACGTATGGGTTTGATAAAAAAAGTTTTTTTGAGTTTCAGTTCTAAGTATGGGGAACCCCCAAAAAAATTTTTTTTTTCTATTTTTGTGTGAAAATCTTAATGCGGTTCATAGAATACATCTACTTACCAAGTTTGAACAGTATAGCTCTTATAGTTTCGGAAAAAAGTGGCTGTGCCATAATCGGACAGACAGACGGACATGACGAATCTATAAGGGTTCCGTTTTTTGCCATTTGGCTACGGAACCCTAAAGACCAATATCGATATAAACATTATCAATATATTATTATTTTTATTTATTAAATGCTCTACATGCATTAAGGGTTTATGTGGGGAGCCTATATATATAATGTACCAAAAAAGCATAGGTGGTCTAATGTATGCATCGAATGAAGTTATTGATTTATGTCGTCTTTGCGAAGAGGAAATCCAGAATTCCAGAAGCACTTAAATGATGACAAAAAAGTTAGCCGATCTTGTACACCGCAATGGGTTACAATTAACGTGTTTAAAACGTTATGTTGGTAGACAACTTTTTTCAAACATCGAGACTCATTACTTTGATAATGACTTTATTGTGCACAATATTGAACTTGCGAAAACAGTCACACGAAAGTATAGGTACCAGTATTAGGATAACTTATTTATCTAAAAAGACTGACCCTAATAAATGCGTTAGGCACATATACACATAACTTATTAATTTTAAGAATCAATAGAATTTCATTATAATATGAATAAATAAAAGATTATGTAAAAGTTGTTTTTTGTTGTTTTATATCATAAAAGATGTTATTTCTAAAAAATACAGCGTAAGAAGGGTCATTCTACTTTTTACTACGGGTTTACGCGATTTCAAAGAATCTTGATATTTTAATATTTGTAATGCATTTTAACTTACACTAGCTACTAAAACATGATAAGCACAGATTAGGCCTCAATATTTGACCTTATTTTATTCATTTTTTAGAATTTATAGCCTGGAGTATGCAAACATACAACTATGTTACCGTCGCTGCCTTTTTACTTATAATGATAACTTTTACATTGGTTCCAAGACTTCCAAGGTATCGTTAGTGCGGCATTAAAATATGCTTTTACATTACATGTGGTGCTACTTTTCCGCACTAGTGCGTAAATTAGCACATTATGTAACTATGTCGAAACTTTGTATGATACAAGTGCGAATAGGTAATTCGCCACTCGTGTCGATTTAAAACAGTCCCTCCGGTCGTGTTTTAATTTATCGCCACTTGTTACGAATTTCCTATTTTTCGCACTTGTATAGTAAATAACTATAATGTAAAAAACGGAACCCTTATGGATTCGCCATGTCTCTCTGTCTGTCCGTCCGTATGTCACAGCCACTTTTTTCCGAAACTATAAGAACTATACTGTTGAAACTTGGTAAGTAGATGTATTCTGTGAACCGAATTAAGATTTTCACACAAAAATAGAAAAAAAAAACAATAAATTTTGGGGGTTCCCCATACTTAGAACTGAAACTCAAATTTTTTTTTTCATCAAACCCATACGTGTGGGGTGGATAGGTTTTCAAAAATGATATTGAGGTTTCAATATAATTTTTTTCTAAACTGAATAGTTTGCGCGAGAGACACTTCCAAAGTGGTAAAATGTGTGTCCCCCCCCCTCCCCCTCCCCTGTAACTTCTAAAATAAGAGAATGATAAAACTAAAAATAAATATTTGATGTACATTACCATGCAAACTTCCACCGAAAATTGGTTTGAACGAGATCTAGTAAGTAGTTTTTTTTAATACGTCATAAATGGTACGGAACTCTTCATGGGCGAGTCCGACTCTATACTATGATCAATTTATATTTAGATTTACGTAATCTTAATATTACTTAAAGAAAATTAATGTCGCCCAAAACAATACCGCGTCCAGGAAGTAACGCATAAATCGAAATTTGGAGCAGCGCTACGTAACGACGCTTCCACTTCTATTTCTGTGTGTCGAAGAGTGCATGTTGACCATTTTTTCCCATCGGTTACTGCTCATTGTGAAGTATTCGACTCTGTAAAACCAGAGTAAATGTGACCCGGAGCTCCGTACATCTGCGTCATCAAAGAGCGCACACTGATTTGTCATTAAACCGCTCGACTCGCCTTCGCTCGGTGTGCGATATGTAACACGTCTGGACGCAGCATCCGTCACCCCCCTCGTTCCTTGTAACATCACTCCTAAGTTCTCTTGCATCTCTTTCTTGTCCATTCCCTCCTAATTAATTCTCTCTCTATTAACGCGCACGGTAGCATGCGAATACTCCCGAATCCCACCCGAAGTCCCGTCCTAAATTCATTCGCTCAGTCTCATATTGTGCCGTGAAAAACAACATCAACGTCCTACTAATTACCTTACAAATAATGTCTAAAATCGGTCGTTAATAATAGAGTAACCTTACTAATGAGTGTAAATACAATAATTACTTGCTTCGAGTTACGATAATGGATGTTTTTTTTACAAGGATTGTGATTGTGTACGTATTTATTACGTAGTAGTAAACAAATGTCAATTATCTATAAGCATTAGTGCGAAGCGGACAAGTATATGTTTATCTGTTGTGGTCGATTTGTATATTTAATTAATATGAAAGTGACGTAGAACGAGTTTAGTTCATTTGTATGCATTTTGTTGATGACTATTACAAATAATCGTGTACCTAGTCAGTGTCTTAACGTCGCAAGTGTTACAACTAAGTTTGAAATGTGAAGTTTATATATTATTTTTTAATTATATAGTATCTGCTCGGAGCAAATAAATAGGTATACAATATGGCAACATTACCGCGGACATCTAAACATCCAACTGGCATAATTTCGCCTTTCAGGTAAGAGAATTTTGAAAAACGAAACATTATATGAAAATGTTATGTCATTAATTTAATCTGGGATAAGATATGGAGTCACAGAATATTGGCGCGAAAATTATTGAAGGAAATTTGATAGCAGCAGGATTGTAAATAAAGTCTAAAATTTACCCGACCGGGGAATCGAACCCGTGGTTACTGGACCTATTATTTTAAAGGAGTTATTCTAGAGTTATTTGAAATTATTAGTTGTACTTCTGTACGACGTAAAAAGGCCAAATATGACTTTCTTTCAACTAAAGGTTTCCTTTGGCAGAATTAATCTTTCCTTTTGTAAGATGTATGTAAGAAGTCGCGCCACCCAGATTTTCGATGAAGGATTTTTAATGAAGGAAGGATTTTGGGGAAGGAGGATTTATGTTTAGGTTCTATTAAGTCAAGTTTGTTTGATATCATTTTCAATTATATCAAACATGTAGACGCAGATTTCATCTACATCGGTTCAGCGATTATTGTTTCCCCATACAAAATTATAACTTCCCTTTTCAGACTCTTCAGGGACGATTTTTGACTCGTAAACGGTGGCCTGGCAAAACATGTTTTTAAACGCAAATAATCTATATAAAATTGCCTACAACATTGATTCTGTACACTTTTTCGCTAGGAATAATATTTAAAAAGATATTAAAGCGGGAAAGTTAATTAAAATCTATTTTAAGGTACATTATTCAATATTTTCGTAAATAAACGTAAATATTCTTCACTACGTTTTCTACAAAAAGATCTGGTACACTTTTCACATGGATTTCACATTTAAAAAGATATTAAAGAGGCTTTTCTAGTTTTTCGTAAATATCTTTCAAAGTATCACACATAGCAAAAAAATCTAAACAAATAACTAACATAAAATTCACTATAGGAAACATGCAGAACATTTCGCTTGGAATTATATTTAAAAATATATTCTTCTTCTTCTTCTTCTAATGAGATATTAAAGGGGGAATGTTAATTATAATCAGAGGCCGGAATTCTCGTGGCATTTTTGAATTATGATAGGGACTTCTCGTTTATCGACTTCCGATATACATATATCGATACAATGTAGAACAAAACATATTAATACATATACCAATATATTAAATGTGCAATAGAGAGATATGGAATAAAAACAATGAAAAGTGCATAGTTCATAATTTAATAATTTTACATTTAATTACTTCATTTCAGTGTCTTTTTTCAATTTCATCTTCAAAACCTGTTTTAGTGCAACGAGTGTTCCATTAGTTTCTTGGTTGAGAAACAGATAGTCATATTATATAGTTTTTTGTATAATGTGAATTTCTGATTTGTATAAAGTGCAATTTATGGTAACTAAAATTTGTTTGATTATTGATCTCACAGACGACTATTATGTTATGAGTCTTATTTGTATAGTTTCTATTTTTCTCCGTGAGCTTCTACGGATTATCGTCTTATCTATTGTTTAAAAACCGCAAAGGCGCGTGCCACTATGAAAAAATGGTCAAGCCGCATAGGTAGCGTTTATTGAATTACTACTCTATTGAGCACGGAATAAGATTCATTATGAACTAATACAGAATTCTAACAGAATAGCTATCTGATCTCTATTGGTGCGTCTAAGGTAGGCGACTAAACGCTCTAAAACCAGCTTAACTTGTGACACTGCGATCCGAAACAAAGATACGTATTCGAAGACCTCGCTTGCACTGGTAATGCGAGCGCACGGCTAGTTAGCGCCAAGGAAGCAATGTTATGTTTCTCGAGGAGCAGGTAAAAAACAGGGCCGGATATTCACACAAATATATTTGGGTGGTTTTACGTTCTTTAATTTAAAGAGATAAAACATAACACTATTTAAATAGTAGGCACACATCTAACAGAATGGGTTTGTGTAATTACAATAATAACGAGATATACTCATTTTTATAATCAACTGTTTAAACAGTTGTTTGCTAATTTTAAACTTTAAACAGGCTAATTTTAAATAAACAATAAAACAATGGTAAAATAGTAATAAATATGTATATCCATTTAAGAATCCCGTACTACTAATGTTAAAATAGACCTATATGTTATAATTATGTACACTAAAATAAAGATATTATTTACAATAGAGTACACATTTAGTAAAACATTTATACAAATTTATATTATGAGTCAACAAAAAAATAAGTAACATATACATAATAGTGTATGCATAAAATAAATAAATATAACACAAAATATGCATATCGTTTAGAGTCAAATCACGCTAACTCTTTCAAGCAAACCATACAAACAGTGTCAGTTTGTTAGAAGTCAGAAGAGTTAGCGTTATTTCGTAAAACCACCCAAATATATTTGTGTGAAAATCCGGCCCTGTTTTTTACCTGCTCCTCGAGAAACATAACACTGCTTCCTTGGCGCTAGCTAGCCGTGCGCTCGCATTACCAGTGCAAGCGAGGTCTTCGAATACGTATCTTTGTTTCGGATCGCAGTGTCACAAGTTAAGCTGGTTTGAGAGCGTTTAGTCGCCTACCTTAGACGCACCAATAGAGATCAGACAGCTTTTCTGTTAGAATTCTGTATTAGTTCATAATGAATCTTATTCCGTGCTCAATAGAGTAGTAATTCAATAAACGCTACCTATGCGGCTTGACCATTTTTTCATAGTGGCACGCGCCTTTGCGGTTTTTAAACAATAGATAAGACGATAATCCGTAGAAGCTCACGGAGGAAAATAGAAACTATAATAAAGCAAAATAAATGAAAATAACATGGTGTTTTTTGAAACTTTCCAAATTTCTCGAGAAATCCTGATCGTGAATTCCCGTGCCTCGAGAAATAAAAAGGTCGAGAAACCAGAAACTCTAACTGAGGAGTGTCTTTTCAAAAGGGCTTATTTCCACTTTCAACTTTTTTTAAACTATGAATGTAGTTTTGCTAAAAGTAGAGAAATACATATATACTTTGAGTTTCAAGTTCTAATAATTCTTGTCCTCAAAAAAAAAAACTAATTCAAAAATCAAAGTCCGGATCAAAAGGCCTTATTTCTCAAGCTAACGAATACTATAAGTATGAAACTCAAGAAAGCAAATTACCTAAAACAATATTTACAGTACATATGGGGCTACTTTATAGCACTAGTGCGAGAAGTAGCATATTACGTTACTGTGTCGAACATTTAAAGGGCCATATGTACTGTAAAACGTTGTACGATACATGTGCGAATAGGTAATTCGCAACTCGTGTCGATTTAAAACACTCCCTTCGGTCGTGTTTTAATTTATCGCCACTCGTTTCGAATTTCCTATTTTTCGCACTTGTATCGTAATGTACTATTTTAAACAAAGGAAAAGGATTCCAATGCAAATTGATACAGCAGATAATACAACTCGGCCTCTTTCAGCGAATAAAAAAAGGATGTAGAAAATTTGCTTAAAAAACAGTTTGGAGACGACTGGATTAGGTTACCGGAGCTGGTTTGGTATAGAACCGTATTAGACAAATGTAATCTATCGGCAGAAGAAAATCGAGATGAAGTCGAATGCGATTGTTGCGATGATGATGCAGAAGAAGTTCACGTGTAAATGTATTCTGCTTAAACTTAAGTTAGCTATTTGCTGTAGTAGTTGTTAAGTTAATTTCACAATAAAAAGGTATCCGTTTCAAAAGAGTTTATTTCTGTGATGGACAAATCAAAAAGGTTTATTTCTCACAAGGCCGCAACAAAACGGCTTAATTCCAAAAGTTCGCATCAAAGGGACTTAACTCTGAAAAAGATATGTTAATTAACATAATTAAGCAGGTAGATTAAGCAATATATGTAGTGCCATAACATTTATAGCAACTTAATTTAATATAATATCGAGAAAAAAGCAATTATTTCGAAATGGAAACCGTGGATTTATGATTTTCCCAATTTCCCAAAAAAAGTTCAAAGTGGAAATAAGCCCTTTTGAAAAGACACTACTCGACTATTCTTCTCGCCTCGAATGATGGTCCTTATGATTATGACAGTTCATTTTTAGGGTTCCGTAGCCAAATGGCAAAAAACGGAACCCATATAGATTCGTCATGTCCGTCTGTCTGTCCGATTATGTCACCGCCACTTTTTTCCGAAACTATAAGAGCTAATACTGTTCAAACTTGGTAAGTAGATGTATTCTATGAACCGCATTAGGATTTTTACACAAAAATAGAAAAAAAAAACAATAAATTTTGGGGGTTCCCCATACTTAGAACTGAAACTCATAAAATCTTTTTTCATCAGACCCATACGTGTGGGGTATCTATGGATAGGTCTTTAAAAATGATATTGAGGTTTCTAATATCATTTTTTTCTAAACTGGATAGTTTGCGCGAGAGACACTTCCAAAGTGGTAAAATGTGTGTCCCCCCCCCGTAACATCCAAAATAACAGAATGAAAAATCTAAAAAAAATATATGATATACATTACCATGCAAACTTCCACCGAAAATTGGTTTGAACGAGATCTAGTAAGTAGTTTTTTTTTTAATACGTCATAAAATTTAAAAAAAAAAAATTGTCAAACACATACGTGTGGGGTATCTATGGATAGGTCTTCCAAAATGATATTTAGGTTTCTAATATCATTTTTTTCTAAGCTGAATAGTTTGCGCGAGAGACGCTTCCAAAGTGAAAAAATTTGTGTCCCCTCCCCTGTAACTTCTAAAATAACAGAATGATAAAGCTAAAAATAATATATGATATACATTACAATGCAAACTTCCACCGAAAATTGGTTGGAACGAGATCAAGTAAGTAGTTTTTTTTTATCCGTCATAATTTTTTTTTCATCAAACCCATTGATTTAAAAAATGAAAATTAAACTCTTAAAATAACAGTTTAATTTTTTTATATTTTAGAATAAGATTCAATGTTCAAATATAGCACATAATAACTCAGAAAACTTTTATAGTAGTTTTGGAAAAAAAGTAAAATATTGCGAAAATTACTAAAATTATACCAATTAAAGTCTTTTTTCCTCTCGAACTGAGGCATAATTTTTCGACTTTTCAAGCGATTTGTTATATACCCGTCTCTTCTTAATGACTAGGACTACATCCTGAGGCCGACGCTTCGGTTACAATTTTCACGCATCTTTCGACGGCTTGAGTGTGGCATGGGATTTTATTTATCTTGGATATCACAACCTCTTCTACCATCTCTGGATTATTTATTAACGTGTTAAAAATATTTTACCCTCCCATAGAAAATGGACCAGCTAAAATGTATGATCAGCCAGAAAATTTTTTCGCGATTTCGGGGTTGGTCCCATAGTAAAAGTTGCTCAGTATAATCCCAAAATTTCCCTGACACCGGGAATGCACATATTTTTTGGCCACCTTGTATATTGTATGAATATTCATAAGATGACTGCAACAAGCGCACTGTGGGCTGAAATTCGGCTTTCATTGACATAGAAACCGAAGTTGTTATTTTTACGTTTTTTTTATTAAAATAGGTTTTGCCCAGCATTGTTATGGTAACCTATGAATTTTAGACGATTTGGAATGAAAATTGTGGAGTTACGATTTTTTTTCAAAATAAATGTATGGAGCAGGAACAAGAAATCATCATTACTCAAGAACCGCAAAACAAACCGTAATATCCTCGCAGGTGGTTATACTACGAATTATTTGTGATTTTTTGGCATACTACATATATCCGCCACGGGTGCGGTTTTTTTTTTTTTAAATCATTAATTGTTTCTATGGAAAAAGCACAAAAACCAAATTCAACATTTTAAGATTTTTTTGATTGAAATGGGTTTTGCTCAGTGTGTTTATGCTAAGTTATAAGTTTCACACGATTTGAGTTGAAAATGGTAGAGTTATGATTTTTTTTTCAAAAAAAATGTATGGAGCCGGAACAAAATATCAAAATATCTCAAGAACCACAACAAATACGGTAATATCCTCGCAGATAGTTATGCTACGAATTATTTGTGATTTTTTTGGCATACTACATATATCCGCCACGGGTGCGGTTTTTATTTTAAAAATCATTAATTGTTTTTATGGAAAAAGCACAAAAACCAAATTCAACATTTTAAGATTTTTTTGATTGAAATGGGTTTTACTCAGTGTGTTTATGCTAAGTTATAAGTTTCACACAATTTGAGTTGAAAATGGTAGTTATAATTTAAAAAAAAAATGTATGGAGCCGGAACAAAATATCAAAATATCGCACCCGTGGCGGATATATGTAGTATGCCAAAAAATCACAAATAATTCGTAGCATAACTATCTGCGAGGATATTACCGTATTTGTTGCGGTTCTTGAGATATTTTGTTCCGGCTCCATAGATTTTTTTTGAAAAAAAATCATAACTCTACCATTTTCAACTCAAATCGTGTGAAACTTATAACTTAGCATAAACACACTGAGCAAAACCCATTTCAATCAAAAAAATCTTAAAATTTTGAATTTTGTTTTTGTGCTTTTTCCATAGAAACAATTAATGATTTAAAAAAAAAAACCGCACCCGTGGCGGATATATGTAGTATGCCAAAAAATCACAAATAATTCGTAGTATAACCACCTGCGAGGATATTACGGTTTGTTTTGCGGTTCTTGAGTAATGATGATTTCTTGTTCCTGCTCCATACATTTATTTTGAAAAAAAATCGTAACTCCACAATTTTCATTCCAAATCGTCTAAAATTCATAGGTTACCATAACAATGCTGGGCAAAACCTATTTTAATCAAAAAAACGTAAAAATAACAACTTCGGTTTCTATGTCAATGAAAGCCGAATTTCAGCCCACAGTGAAGCGCCACAGCGCCCCACGCGCCGCGCTTCAAATGAAGTTGATTTAGATATCCCTGGCAAATCTCTCTCTTTGTAATTGACAAATAGAAGTGCTGGAGTAGAAAAAACTAGTTAGGTACTTAGGTATCATTTTGTAGGAAATTTCTTTTTCAAATTTGCATAAACTGAAGTTTATATAAAATTGTTTTTAGCACGAGTCCGAGGACGCTTCAGGAGATGAGTATGCCAGCTCAAGAAGTACTGGGTGAGATTCATATTTATTTATGTAGTTTAAGGAGTACCAATACCAACAGCTACAAAACCATTTATAATAAGAATAAGAAACCATTTATTGCCACACAATAAAAAAAACAGATATGCCACAAAATACAATGTTTAACTTTAAAAAAATTGGCATGCGCGGCAAAAGGAACGGGTCAGCATACGCTGCGTCAGCCATTTCATTACAAATTGACTGCGCAGCGCTGATTTTCAGTCCCGTCCCCTTCACTGTACCACATTGATATGACATGCGGGTTAATGGATTTTTTGTTTTATTACCAGAGATAGCTTTATACAGTGCCGGATTAAGACATTTTGGTGCCCTAAGCATTTCTAGACCATGGTGCCCCCTCATCAAGATTACATTGAATTTTCTTGGTAAATTGAGTGACGTTTATTGCCGCATTACTTCTGAGAATAGAATTTTCAATCCGTCACATCATTTTATCACGGAAATTGACAGAACTGCAGTATTAATGTTCCAAGAGTAGGTAAGGTCAAGTGTAAGCAAATTCGAAGACCGTGCTTCGCATAAGTCCGGAGGCCAAGCCAACCATGGTCCAAGTGTAAGCGAAGACGTAAGACATAGGCAGTATTCCGCACAGGATTTTGGAACCTCTAGAGCTTTCCTGCGAAGCTCATTCATGTGAGGGCAAAGGCCAAGCTTCAGTAGGGGCTTAGCCATTGGCCATTGGTTTTTGTCAGAACAAGTACCAATGGCCACAAATGTTTTAAATAGCAAATTATTATTTACGAAAACGGGACTTAATAGGGTAAGTTTTAAAATTACCTCTGACCCGACGTTTCAAGGACGGCGTTGTCCCCATGGTCTCGGAGAAGACTGTGTAAAGTCGACATCATTATTTTGACGTTGGAAGTAATTTTAGAACTTAATCAAACGCGCGAATAAGTCCCGTTTTCTTAAATAATAATGTGTCACAATTAGGCCAATACAATTAGATTTTTTCGACCTAAAAATACGTGTAATCCGAGTTTGCTCCATTCCAGGACGTGTACATAAATGTTTCCCCGTTTTCAGTTTTTTTGCTTGTAAATCGAAAACGGTACGGCCGACGGAAAATTTGTTCTAATTACAAGTATTATTAAAATTGATATCTAAGGATCCGAAATGTAATTTAACTACGTTCTTGCAATAAAATATATTGATTGATTGATTGATTTAATACCTTAAACACATTAACACATTTGTTAAGGTACCCCTTAACATGTATTCGTTGTACCTAAATTGTAAATTAGGTCGCCATTTTCTTATTTTTGGTAAAATCATGTTAATAATCCAAAAACGCTTTCTTACCAGTGTCTGATCCACCAAGTGCTATTGTAATTGATAGTGGGTTCCTTCTACATCGAGAGGTTTGGCAATCCAAAGGAAAAAATTATCTCCTAAGGATCCCAAAATGTATGCACACCTCCTGGGATAGAGCAAACTGGGATTACACGCATTTAGGACCAAATAAATGTAAAACACGACCAGTTTGGCCTAGTGGGTAGTGACCCTGCCTACGAAGCCGATGGTCCCGGGTTCAAATCCTGGTAAGGGCATTTATTCGTGTGATGAGCATGGATATTTGTTCCTGCTGAGTCATGGGTGTTTTCTATGTATTTAAGTATTTATAAATATTTATATATTATATATATCGTTGTCTAAGTACCCTCAACACAAGCCTTATTGAGCTTACTGTGGGACTTAGTCAATTTGTGTAATAATGTCCTATAATATTTATTTATTATTATTATTTATATTTATTTATTTAAAACAATTTCCAGCTTGCTTGAATTAATTCCTCAAAACGCTATTTTTGGATCTAATTTGATTGGCCTAAATCGTGAAGGTGTTTTTAAAGGCAAAGTCTAAGGCTGAATGCGCCGAGCGTTCGATCAGCGCTTACGGATGAGGCCAAAGGTCGAGCTGGAAGAAAGCAAGGCTTGAATTTGACCAATGGCGAGGTATGAATAGCTGGACGTCCGCAGCGTCCGATCGCGGCGCGTTATCATATAATACAACTAATGGCGAGGTGTGAGCAAGGCAGCCCAGCTGCGAAAGAGGACAGCATGGATTTGGATCCATGGCCAAGCGAAAGTGGGACAGTTTGCATAAAGTAGAAGGCCTGGCGTCGCATAAGACCTAACGCCGAACTGCAAAAGAGTGGCTTGAAATCGAACCTATGTAATCACGGTCCTCCTACTGCTCAGCCTTTGCCTTAACTCGAAATCGCAACTTGATAAGATGCTTTTGTTTTTCGGCCTTCGCAGGGCCCTTTATTACACTTTGACAATTAGGTCGCAGGATCGCGGCTCTGCAGCAACTCGGCCTGGCCGACACATCTGGTGTGCAAGAGACCAAAATACGCTACAAAATCGGTAATCTACGTCGAGAAAATCGGTTGGCCACAAGCCCGACGGTAAGATTTTTTGGCCATGAGCTTTGATGGCCTCCGCGTAAGGTTGGAGATGTGCTTACGTGTACTCACTCTCTTACGACCCTTCGTTATTAGATGGGTACTTGCACACGTATCAAAAAGTTTCGTGTACATAAGTACTACACTACGACTGCGATGCTGATGCAGCCTGCGCGTTTTTTTTTCCTATGATTTTGGTGCCCCCCTAGACGTGGTGCCCTAAGCAAGTGCTTATTTTGCTTAATGGTTAATCCGGCACTGGCTTTATATACTACAGACTTAGGTAACAATATAAAGCCAGTTATAGGTACTCACGGATGTATGTTATAGACGGTATGGTTTACGAAAGAAGATCGCAGTTTCGTTTTAGCATGTTTTTAATGGATATCCTGGTAAATTCATCACTATCAGTTATAAAATCCAGGGCACTCTCATCTCACCATTGATTTCGAAAAATTGTAGGTTGATAATGGTTTATTTTTCTTTTTTCCGTAGATAACACCGTTGCCAGCGGGATCAGTATGAAGCAGTATGAAGAACAGCTTAATGGATTAAGAAAAGAGAATTTTCACTTAAAATTAAGGATATACTTCCTTGAGGAAAAATTAGGAAGCGGTTCACCGCCAGCAGTTCAGGTAACCCATACATGAATTTCTTTAAGAAACACGTTTAATAAAAAGCTTTTGTTATTTACCATTATCATCATATCACCCAAAAAACCGGTAACCGTAAGACTCGGATCTCCACCATAACGACCAGTCGAACAGTGCCCTCATCCAGATTGCGCGTCAACCTTGATGGAGGCCCTATTAGCCTGAGTCCTCCGATTCGCGACACCCACTGGTCCTTTTGCGGATGTCTTAATTTCGGATTCAGATTATTTTTTTATTTAATTACGTTCTTGGTTAATAGTATACAATGTCTACAGGGACTTCTGGAACACAACGTTCGACTGCAGGTGGAAGTAGAGGAACTAAGGAGACAATTAAGTGACAAGCAAGAACTCCTAGCTGTTGCGGCGGAAGCCATCGATGTACTTGAACATCAGGTGGGTGGTCTTCATGCCGCTAGTATCATATGTGGCTTTCCATAAGAGAAGGGTCCTTTCCATATGCTTCATGTGCATCAGTACTCTTCTCTGATAGAAAGGTTCACATATTGTAAGCCATCGTAGTGAATCTGAGAATAACAAAAATATGAACCTAGTTACTTATATTAATAATTTAATTTCAGGGTTCCATGTCTGCCGACAGTATTGAGAATTCAATGAACCATGGCGACGAAGTGGCAAAGGAAATAAACACCCAGGTAAATAAATATTGTATCCACATAGTTTTATATTGTTTTGACGACCAGTTTGGCCTAGTGGGTAGTGACCCTGCCTACGAAGCCGATGGTTCCGGGTTCAAATCCTGGTAAGGGCATTTATTCGTGTGATGAGCATGGATATTTGTTCCTGAGTCATGGGTGTTTTCTATGTATTTAAGTGTTTATAAATATGTATATATTATATATATCGTTGTCTAAGTACCCTCAACACAAGCATTATTGAGCTTACCGTGGGTTTGGTCAATTTGTGTAATAATGTCCTATAATATTTATTTATTTATATTAGTCGTAAATATATGAACAAGACTTGCAGATAATTATGTACTTTTTTGCTTTACAGGAGACGGTAAAAAACCAGGCAATAGATGACACATGTGCATCAGAATCTGCCGGGTGCGATGTTATTTTATAATTTTTCCTTGAATTTTTTTAACTAATCATTTGCAATATCTAATTGTAAGTAAACCAAGAATTTTGATTTAATTAGGTATTGTTTTTATTTTTATTCCAGAGATTATTTATGTGTCACAACAAATAATAACGATATGGATGAGTTAATCAAGCTACGCAAAGAAAACTCTAAAGCTCTCCAGATGATAAAAGGCTGCATGAAGAAAATTCGGCAGCAAGACAAAGAAATTAAAAAACTCAAATTAGTAAGTATATAATAACGTGATTTTATTATAGTTTTTCTAGAGTGAATAAAAATCTAAGAAATAATAATCACCCTTTTTTTCTTTCAGGATAAAGAACAATCTCACACGCAACATGTCAGTGATTCTCAAATTGAAAAATATGATGAAATTTTAAAATGCAAAGATGAGCATATCAAGGACCTCGAAAATAAACTCAGGGAACAACAAAAAACAGTCGATAATGGACATAACGACGAAGACGCCGGGTACGACAATTTTAACTACTTTCTATGATCGTATTTAGCTACTACTACATACAGGATAATTACTATTACAGGATTAATTATTATTCAGTCGGTGCAAACAAGAACACTCTTAAATGTTCATCGCTGGACCTTATTCCTTTTGTAATAAGGTCCACCGATGGACAATTAACAGTGTGGGCGATGGTATACAAATTTTAATATCTATTATCCTTATAATATCATATCGTAGTAGTTGTCATGCTATATATAGCTTTATTCTTTTACGTAATTTTCTGATATGTTAATTATTAATAGACAACACTACGCGATATGATCCTCCTCACATTGTTACATCACTTGTTTGCTGGAAACTATTCTGGTCAGTAATGGTGCGCCCCCCCTGGCAGTTATATAACGTAATATAACTGCCAGGGGGGGGGGGGGGGAGCTCCATAATAATATCATATATAGTGAGCTCTACCTTTTTGTTTGATTTCATAATGGAATTTCAGTAAACTTGACCGCACACTAAAAAGGACACGACAGACTTAGGTAAGGTAAAATATGTCGATAGGTGTGCAGCTCACATAATATTTTAAATACCCGTTTGATATAGGTGTGGAAGCATTTGATGGTACCTAATGAATAATTAATTTTTCTGTGGTTTAAAAACCTTACAAAATTATTTTTCTACTTGTCGACTGCAATGAATGGTTGAATTAAGATTTTGTATACCAAACTATAATTGCGTACTTTTAATGTATGGGCTCTCACTCAACTATAAGATTAATTTTGATACGCTGTAGTACTGTAGTAAGTAACTGTAAAAAAAAATACCAATCACGTGCCGCCGCACTCCCATTATAGTATTTTATGCAACAGTTGTATAAGAAGGGTCAAAAAAGGCGAGCGGCGTGAGTTACAATGTGAGCCGTAGCCGAAGGCGTAGGCGAACATTGTAAAGGAATACGCCACGAGCATTTTTTGACCTACTTATACAACGTTGCATACAATATTTTTCCTACGAGTCAACAAAAATAAATCTTAATTTAGGTAAACAAAGCAAAAGTATATGCCGCGGCCGGCCGGTCGGCGACACCTCCTCGTAACTCATGAGGCCCTGGTACTTGCTACTTGCTAAATTAAATTTTTGGACAGTTTTTTCTCGATTTTGGCCACCGTAGCCTACGGAGACTAACAAGCAATACTAAGCGGTCTTCGTAGTCTATGGGTGTTGCTATATTACGGGTGTCACATGCGTGTTTCTGACTTATGAAGTAATTGTTTTTACTATGCAACCAAATGAATATTTTGTAAGTTGGCAGCAATGCACTTAGTTTAAAACTGTATTCTTTTGGTTTTGTTAGGTTGGTAGCCATTAATCGCAGTAACGTTATAGCGATTAAAAGCACAAGAGCTTTTATGAGGAATAGACAATATAGACTTTTCTTGAAACCTTTTATGTATGTTCTTATATTCGTATTAATGAATGCATAAATGACAGATAACAGTAGAGGAGTAGGAAAAAAAAAACTAAACGGGCGCGGGTTGGGACTTGGGAGTCGCGCGTTTATGTGTATTGAGATAATTACCAATTATTATTAATTATTTAGGTGTTCTATTGTAAAAAAAGTATTATATATAGATGACTCGTAGAAAAAGTATTTGTATACAATAGTGATATAATTAAGCTTTTCAATCTCGTAACTTACTTTAGGCACCTAAACACGGTACTCGACTGAAAAGCTATCTATTATATCAAGATTGTGTAAAATACTGTTTTAAATATTTACCTACCTTAAAATATTTTTTTAATCTTTTCAGGAACCTGCAACAGTTGCTCACTCGACGTCTCCAGGGTTTAGCTTTATTTTTGGATAAGCTATTAGCGCATAAGTAAGTATGAAATAGATGTGACTACTCACTCTTTTTAATCTTTTCTGTTAAGTATATGTTGTAATTTTTTTTTTTACAATAATTATCATTACATTGATTTCAGGTGTGTATTAAGTGAAGAAAAAAAGAAGATGGCTGAGAGTATTCTAGAACAAAGTCTAGCTCTACCCGTGGGTTTGCAGTTAGACGAAACCATTTCAGCAGAAGGATTTACCTTTGATGACAGCAATATGGATATCTCACAAAATCTTAGAATTGAGGATTTAACAATGATGTTCGGGCATCACGGGCTATGTAGCGGCGATGATAACAAACTCACCAACAGAAAATCTTTACGTCACCTGCTGCAAAACGAATGTCCTTCCGAGTCGGAATGTTGGTCAGAACCAGACAGAAATGTATCTCTTGCACGCATAGGACTAGATACAGCACTAGGAGCCAGAGAATCTACTTCAGATAATAACAGACACAGGTCTCGACGATCCCGCATCTCGTATGGCTCCCGTTGCGAAGACAAAACTACGAATGAAGCAGCGTTGATTGACGAAATACATCAGCTTTCAAAACAGTGCGAGGAACTTGAATACGAGAAAAAAGACTTAAACAGCCAACTCGAATTTGCTAAGACACAGATAGATGATCTAATTTTAGAAAAAGACGAACTAAAATCGGCGCTAGCTTCCGAACACTCCAAAGTTGACGAAATAAGTAAAGATTCGGAAAATTTGAAATGTACTATTTCGTCTCTACAGATAAGGATAAAGGATATCGAGCAACAACTTATAGAAGCCATTCAAATTAGGGATAAGTTACGTTCCGAAAGGCAAGAACTTGAATCTACGTTTTTGGAAACTGAGCGAGCTCTGCGGCGTGCAGCAGATGACGCGACGGTCCAGGCGTCCCAGGCGGCCCTAGAGAGAGCTCGAGCCCAACACGACAAGATGCGCATTGAAAAAGATCTCGAAGATGCTCGTGAGAACTTAGCTAAGTCCTCCGAGATCATTTCCAACCTGGAAATGGAAGTAGCACGCAAGGTGGCTGTAGAAGCGTGTAACAGAGTGCAGGAGATACACGTGGCGCGTGAGGTCGAGGAGGAAGACAGACCCACATCGCCTGATCAGGGCATTGACAGCGACAGACTCTCGAGCCTTGAACATAACGATGCTGTTACTTTGTCTACACGTGAGTAAATATTTTTAAATTACATAATTTATAATGATACTACATACGAGCTATGTATGATACTTTGAGCGCTGATGGCCTAGCAGTAAGACCGTGCGACTTGCAATCCGGAGGTCGCGGGTTCAAACCCCGCCTCGTACCAATGAGTTCTTCAGAACTTATATACGAGATATCATTTGATATTTACCAGTCGCTTTTCGGTAAAGGAAAACATCGTGAGGAAACCAGACTAATCCCAATAAGGCCTAGTTTACCCTCTGGGTTCGAAGGTCAGATGGCAGTCGCTTTCGTAAAAACTAGTAGGTACCTACGCCAATTCTAGGGATTAGTTGCCAAGCGGACCCCAGGCTCCGATGAGCCGTGGCAAAATGCCGGGCGAACGCGAGGAAGATGATGATAATGATAAAGACTGTATCGTTTATTATAAATACAGATTAAACCTGGTCTAACTGTTGACTTGTTTATTATTTTGTATTACTATGTTCTTAGGGTATGATCTGAGGGTATTTTTACGCCATATCTGATATAAGAATGGATATTTCGGACAAGCCTATATCGAGCTTAATTTGAGACTATTTACCGACTTCTTGGTACGATTTAAAGAAACAAAAGGTTAATATGCTGCCAAAACATGTTATCAAGTGTCCTCTTCATGGTTGCTTAATTGAGCATCTGCAAAATAAATGTGGTGAATTTTTATTTTTACTTAAAAACAATTTTTCACGCAACATTTTGGATTCCCGACTATTTCTGATGCAACCGAAATGAGGTTGACAGCTAAAAGAATCAGCTAAAAACCAAAGCCTATCGGATATTCATGGCGTTGAACCATCGCTAGAGCGGGTCGATAGAAACGCTCTATTATAGATACCGTGCGCGTTGGAGGGTCTGCCATCTTGTGCCCTGAATCGGAACCATAAACATGTACATTTACACGTCACGTGCCTTCTTGTGCATAGTAGGTTCTGCCATCTTGTGGGCCACATCGGAACAATAAACATCACATTTACGCCTGGCGCCAAAAATCTGACGGCTCCTGTGCTGCCTCCTACAGTTCATGCACGCTCCCTATAGTTATATTGGATGTCAAAGTCGGAGTTGTCGTAAGTAACATGCCATTTTCTCTAAAAGGCCACATTGCACAGATCCAAAACTTTTTTAAAACTAAAACATATGATTAGACTATGCCCAGATGTTTCGCTTTACAAATCATGTGTAATTGCGGTTCACATAGTACGATTTTTTTTGTGTAATGTTGTCTTGTTCGCAATCCGTAATTTTTTTTGTAGTAGTTGTCCGAAATCGTTATTGTTACTCGGGCGGATTGGGTAAATTCTGTCTAAACCATATGCTTTACGTCGAGTTCCCAGAGAGAAATGTGTAGGTCTTATTAAAGTACTAATAAAACACTAAAGGTATTTTTAAATAAAAATGTAAAAGGCTAAGTGAAGTTGTATTTATAATAGACGATACAGTCTTTACTATTGAGATATTGTAAGTCAAAAACGAACTGTACCAATACTACTGTTTGATTTGTCCATGTCAGCGCATCTTATCTTTTGTTTCTCATTTTCAGGTTCATTGTATGAAGAAAATGTGTCTTTGAAGCAAAAATTAGCAAGAACTAAAGCCACATTAGCAGATACACTAGCTCAATTGAATGCCGCCAATATGCGGAAGAAAAGTGTTCAGCGGGCTATCTGTCGAGAGATCCACAAAACTCAAGGGGTGCTACGTAAAGCAAGAGACCACTTAGAGAGTCCCAACTGAATAGTTATGTACAATCATAAAATATTTTTGTACACTTTTTCAGATAGTATTTAGCCTCGTGTCCATTCGTATGTTTACTGCCAATAACGTGCATAACATTACGTAATAAGATTTTTTTATTAAGATGTACAATTTAATGATGCTGACTTGTATTATAAATATTATTTTACAAAATAAAATACTGTAAATGTAAAAATGTATAAGATCGTTGTCATTCCTATATAGCCCGCAAGCCAGGAACAGATTTCCATGACTAATAGCATCCCGGCGATAACTCGTAAAGTGGTTAAGGGCGATGTGTAATGAACCCTCGTTGATGTTAGCTGCCGCTCTGTTGTTGGTGACTTCAGAACTGCAGTGGGTGGCTGCCGTCCTTAACTCACACGTGAAAAAAAATGTCATCGCATTCCGATTGCTCAATTATCAATTTTATTTCTCTTCAGCTGATTGCATCTAGGTGGAAAGACTGTCAACCGGTCATATGAACATGTAAAATAAAATATTTTAGGCATTGAATGCTAATATTCCCAATTGAAACTTTGACAGATGATACGAATAATATGCTATTGTGAACAAATAATATTGTTAGCTGGCTGTATCACAGTGGAAAGACCGTCAGCTTGCCCTGAAGGCAAGCGTCGGCTATAACGCAGAAGCCAGACGGGAGTTTCTATCGCTTATTTAAATGCACCTTGTCCCCATTTCATTACCGAAATGATTAAGGAAGATATATAATGAAGCCTCGTGAACACCAGTTGCCGATCCGACGGTGGGTTCAGAAACAACAGCCACAAAACTAGTACAAACCACTTGTAACAAACCACCGCAACACAAGTTTCTTATTATGAAATATTGCTAAGTTGATTGAAAACGTTTTTTTTTATTAGTGTATAAATTATAATCTGACAAAGTTCCAATCTGGGTCCGATGACTAGATTTATTTTTACGTGTTTGGGTTGCTGCCGTTTCTCAACCCGCCAACGGAGCGGCAGCTGACGTCCACGAGGGTTCATAACCCATCGCCCGGGATGCGATGAAATGGATATAAAATTCCCAACTGTTACCTGTGGGTTTACATCAATCATTAGCGAGCACTTCACAATTAGCGAGCTATAATATCTTTCTTTTGCATTTCTTTAGGTAGTTCAATAAATGTAAACAATGTGATTATTGGCAAAAAACAAAAAAAAAACTACCTGGATAACGTCCCTTATAATTCTGGGTTTATATCTACCGTCAAATGGCTAAAAGTTCCCTCTCGTTTTAGGTTCTTTACTATGGCCAGGTAATATCAATATTAAAAAACTAAATTAGTCTTGATTAACAACACATCCCAATATATTCATATTAGCAAAATAGCACGATTATACTATAAAGCAGCTTCATTGTTACGTTGAGTATTATTATTTTTGGGGTGTTGCGGGCCTTTTAGTGCCACATCGACCACGTGATCAGTGATCTATTGTGACGGGCCTTGTAATAGTTATTTGTTTTACAAGGGGGCAAAGCAGTTGTTTAACCGCTCGTGATACCCAAGCAAGCAAACTGCAAAAGATTCCAAAATTGAACCACGAGCGTAGCGAGTCGTTCGAGAAGTGGAATCTTGAGCGTTGCGAGGGTTTCAAGGCACGAGAGTTGAACAAACTTTGCCTCCGAGTGAAACACAAAAATTTTCACCACACCAATGCGACGAAAATACTATGAAATAGGTACCAAATAAATCAATAATATGTACCCAAAAATATTTCATTCAAAATCACCATTTAAAAGTCAATTCTACCAGCTAACATAAGGAAACAACTTAAAATTTGCATCTGTTTACTTTGTCCGACATGTGGATTAAATGCAACTTTTTCATTAGTTTTTGAACAATCAAGTGCCTTTACCAGTTGGTGTGGTGAAAAGTTCATAACTAATGCCCATTGAATCCCGATACATGCCGCCCTGAAAAATAAGCACTTTACCTTTTTATGATAGTAATAACAAAATCATGAAAATTTGCATGTAGCATTCCATCAGGCGTTTCAAATAAACGAATCGGAACGGATCACGCATTATGCATACTTTGCGGACATAAGTTTACGTAGTAAAACTCGTGTATGTTTGTCACGTCGAGTAAAATTAGGTGAGAATCAGAATGGCGGGTGTACCTGAATAAAAATTAAAAAAAGCTTACCATGTTTATGTAAGTACCTAATTTGTACTATTTAGTACCTCCATTAAAAAAAATTGTACCTCACGGTACGTAAAGTTGTCATCAAAAAACAGTACACCCGCCATTCTGACAGTCAGAATGGCAGGTGTACTTTATTACGCTATGATCCCGCGACTATTGATAAATTCTATAAAAACCAAATTTTTGTACCTTCATCTTCAATATGAGCCAATTTATTTGTGGTTTCCAAGTTTTACTCATTTTACATTTTGCTTGCTATTACACTTTTGCTAGCGCTGTAACTTTTTACCTTATCGATTTCATTTTTAAGAAAAAACGCCACGGTACCTACTATTATTTTTATTACGCCAGGAATTAGTACCTTTGACGTTTAATCTGACCAGTTCAAGTAACTTAGAAAATTATGTCTTAAAAAGAAGGCGCCATGTCAAAGAATTCCTTCTAACAAAAAGCATGTACTGAAATGTTCGTTTTTCATTGATTGTTGGTGATTAATCAAGTAAAACCTGCAAATGATGTGTGTTTGTCGTTATATTAGTGTGATGAATATACTTCTTTGTAGGATGTCGGTTATGCCCTTTTTTGTAAATAAAAATACAAAGTACTCCTATAGTATACATATATTCCTACTTTCACTACGACTAGTGGCTCCGTGAGCTGTACACCTCGCGATAAGATCGATAAGCTTAAAACTTATAAAAACAACAAAAAATACTTACTTTGTTGAGCCATTTTCACAGCGTAGTACACAATGGTCTTAAGTTCCGTAGACCGTAATGGCACTTAAGTCCTTTATTCCAGATTCCACCATTTGAACATGTTCCAAAAAACGAGACGATAGAAAAATTCTATGTAGCTACTGAACCTGCTTACAAAGTTTCACAAAATTCAGTTACGAATTGTAATGTGTGCAGGAAAACATCCAGACATACAAAGGCAAATTTCCCGAGTCAAAACATAGACTTTCGCTAACGCGTCGGTCAGTTAAAATATGTACATAAGTATTACAAAGCAATATTTAAACTTAACTATTACATGATTTCTATCGTCTTGGTACGACGAAACAACCAATTGTGCCTTTCCATGAGAAAAGAGTCCTTACGCTCATTTCTAGTTACGGAGATATGAACGTTTTTGTAAAATACTTCAAAATTGTATTTTTTTCTTTTCTGCGTACTAATAAAATGTAGGAATAGACGTTAAGTATTTCTATGTTAAAATTGTTGTCAAAGATTAATGAAAAAGGGAATCCTTATGCTTAAGTGCAAAATTACCTTAAGCTCCTACTAATTTCCAACGTGAACATAGTTAAAATCGTTTGAATTTCTTTTAACTTTTTCTCAAAAGCACTACTTTCCAATGGCGGGTTAAGTCAAAGACTTAAATTATATTGCGACGTTCCGTGCCTAAAAGTTCCTTACGCTCCATATTGAGTTAAGCATGGATCCTAAAATTCCTAAACCTACGTTATACCGGGTGTTTCCTGTAACACGAGCAAATAATTAAACCATATATTGTACTTCTAAAACAATATAACTTTTCATTAACAACTTTTAAAAATTATGAAATCCTTAGATTTTAACTTTTTCATACAAATTTAA
Source organism: Cydia pomonella (assembly GCF_033807575.1). Lineage (NCBI taxonomy): Eukaryota > Metazoa > Arthropoda > Insecta > Lepidoptera > Tortricidae > Cydia > Cydia pomonella. The sequence goes on along the minus strand of NW_026907803.1, from coordinate 780,576 downwards.
TATTATTTTCTATTTACGCTGATATCAGTGTGTTTGTCGTTGCTTGTCACGCTTTAAACGTAACAACATTCGCAATACATCGCGTCTTAGAATTAACTTCAATGTGTAATAAAAATCAAAACATGTTATTTTCAACTTTCTGTTACAGGAATCACCCGGTATAAACCACCTAATACAAAGTAAAATCATTACCCTAATTACCATCCTTTTTGAAAAATCAAAATGCCTATATACATCCTATAACCGCGCTTTTGAAAAAAAGTTAAAAGTTGAAAACGTGTTTATTATTTTTTATTTAATTATAAAAACATATTATTATATTATTAAAACTTAAAATTTACACAAACAAACCGCTCCCCACCGTCCCGGGTGCAAAGGCGCCCATGATACTCGCAGCATTTCCACGCTGAATTACCATGGACAGCCTTTGCACTAGGAACGACTCGGAGCGGGGACCCTCCCCCTTTTGCCTGAGACGACGGCCTAGTTCGCGTATAAGACGTTTTGCGTCCGCTCCCCAGTGTTTTAACGTGTTTTAACTATATATGTTCCTATTGGAAGTTAATAGGCTGATACTCGTAATTGATTACATATGTATATAGCTTAAGGTCATTTTAAACTTAAGCATAAGGATTAAGGACCGTTTTTCACTTAACTTTGACAACAATTTTAACATACATAGAAATACTTAACGTATACGAGTAAAACTAAACTAGAATGACACGTTTATTCCTACATTTTATTATTACGAAGAAAAGAAAAGAAAAAATATAGTTTTGAAGTATTTAACAAAAATGTTCATATCTCCGTAACTAGAAATGAGCATAAGGATCCTTTTCTCATTGAAAGGCACAATTGATTGTTTCGTTGTACTAAGACGATAGAAAAACATGTAATGGTTTCAGTACCCCTAGTGTAAATAAATTCGATTTTGAAACGTGACGTACGCGTTTGCGTTTAGTCTCATTTTGTATTGGATTTAGAAAGAGCGCGCCAAGCGGGACGTTTTGGAAACTCAAAATCCTATACAAAATGAGACTTAACGCAAACGCGTTCGTCACGTTATGATGTCGATCAAATTTACACTAGGGGTACTGTTTAACTTACATATTGCTTTGTAAAACTTATGTCCATATTTTAATTGACCGAAGGTCTATGTTTTGACTCGGGTAATTTGCTTTCGCATGTCCGGATGTTTTCCTGTACAGGTTGCAATTCTCAACTGAATTTCTTGAAATTTTGTAAGCAGGTTCAGTACGTAGCTACATATAATTTTTCTGTCGTCTCGTTTTTTGGAAAATGTTCAAAATGGTGGAAATTGTCATAAAGGACTTAAGTGCCATTACGGTCTATGGCACATTGTAAGTACGCTTAACGAAGTAAGTGTTTTTTGTTGTTTTTACGTTTTAAGCTTATCGATCATATCGCGAGGTGTACAGCTCACGTAGCGCAGCGCAGCGTTGTATTTAGATAGGAGCATCGTTGATAATGGCGTAAGCGCCATCGACAATAAGTCCCTTTCAATAAATAACGTCACAATTATACGAACGAACAAACAAATCAGTCAAAGATCAATTTTTTATCACTTTTAAGGCAGTTTACTGAAACACTAATAGACTTATAATTAATTAATTAAACTAATAATTAATTGAATTTTTAATAATATTGAATAAAGCACTCTCTATCTATACGGTTTTTATTACGAACGCTAACCAAACTTTGATGGTAACTACTGGGAAAAAAAAACCCACCTTTTACCACTGGTAACTACTGGGGAAAAAAACTAGTGGGATTTTTTCCCAGTAGTTACCAGTGGTAAAAGGTGGGAAAAAAAATCCCATTACTTACCACTGCTAACAACTTGGTGGTAACTAGTGGGAATAACCCGCCATTCTGACTGTCAGAATGGCGGGTGTACTGTTTTTTGGTGATAACTTAAACTTTTTTAAGTAACGTGAGGTACAAATTTCTTTAATGGAGGTACTAAATAGTACAAATTAGGTACCTACAAAAATATGGTAAACTTTTTTTAATTTTTATTTAGGTACACCCGCCATTCTCACTCTCACAAAATTGGTTATTGGCTTGAATATCGTATTGGGGTTTGTTTACACTTGATTCTACCTAAAAAAAATAACACGTCTCAGCCTACGTCAGATCAGCCCCAATTTCATTTGATTTTAAAAGGCACTGTCTATATCATAAATATCTCACATTCCAACCCCATGCCAACGTTCCAAAATAGTGATTTACGATACAAGTGCAAGACTCAAACCGCAAGAAATTAGAAATTAATCGCAGTGCGTTCTCGCAAAGCCTTAGACACTGACAAAACATAAGTCAAATCATGTAATTATACTTGGCGCTATATTATTCAATAGCACAAATTGGACATTTATTCAATAGCACAAATTGGACATTTTCATCTTACAACTAAGAAAATACACCTATGCAATTGGCGCGTAAGTCATTTTTTTTTTCATTATGTTCATAAACCCATACCTTTATCACCATCAGCTAGATTTCGTTTTGTGCTTCGTATATCTTAAAAGATTTTATTAGATAACATTTTTTTTGCTATGGATCATAATTACCACTACTCCATAAAAAATCCGGATTTGAGAAATACCGGCTACATTGTTGCAATGGCTAATATACAAGACAAGCATGATAGATCGACTCCTTCTCATTTTCATTGGAAAATTCTAAAGTGCAGGTACGTTTGGCTGATTTGTATTAACTATAACCCTTATAAGTAATAGCTACTGGTTTAATAAGACCTTAATTTCCACTAATCACTTATAACTATTAATGTATTCTTTGTGGCTCCAATGGGCAGGATGATCATATTTTCAAATTCGTCTATTTTGGCGTGTCCGGATAAAAAAGACGTGAAACAAGTCCATATCGTATTCAACAAAGTGGGCGACGATTACGACAAACTGAATTCACTGTTTATCAAATTCTCTTTAAGGCAGGTATGTGTTCTGATAAAATAATTTCCTGATTTAGAAGATAATATATAACTACGTACATACATAAGATGCAAAATGCACAATAGAAATAATCTGTTTACTAACGAAAAATAAATACGGAAACTAACCCTACTGCCTAGCACAGGATGGGCGCGACTGTATCTCGCCCGCGAGATAGACTATCCGCCTTTTTTATCGTATTAAGTAAAGAGGGGATCGACGAGTAGTTCATCTCGCAGGCGAGATACTGTCGCACCACTCCTTTGCTACCCCGGCAGGGGCTACTGTTACCTATTGTTGGTCCAACTCAAGAACTCAACATTTTGATTCGATCACCTAACCTAACCGCTGCCTAATACAAAATTTGAACCTTGCGCTTCTTTATTACGTACGTACCTACAAAGTTCAGTAAGTAAGTAGTAGGTGTAGTACCTAATACTATATTAATTATTATGTTGCATAATAAAAAAACTAATTCGTGTAATTCCTTAGGATGGGGCAATTCGTTCGACTACGCCAGAAATATTCCAGATGTGTTTCACATATACTTTGATGGCGAAAATTGCACCAACGTGGAATGTCCTAGGTTTCGATTATCTTGTAAACAACAGAGATTTCCTAATCGCTAATGGGATACAAGAAGGAGTTAAATATCAAATTGTATCTGACGGTAAGTGGCTAAAAATGCTTAATATGATCGTAATGCACATGACACATGTGTTGCGCGTCGCGTGTCTACAAGAGTTTTCAATCAATGTTAAACAATGCTAAGGTGCTACGGTATAAAAGCCATCGTAGCGTACCGACTACCTACAGCGGAACAGCAGTCGATTTTTTAAATCCAACTGAATTCGATACATTGGCATAAAGCCTGTCCACGAAAAAAAGTGGTCGACGTTATAATGACTAAGTACTTCAATAAAAAAAATAACTAAAACAACTTAAATGGATATTTATATGTAAGTTTTATTAGCGATCTTTAAAATAAACGAAATTATCTGTGTAACACATTAAGACTGGTAAAATGCCCTGACTTTTCTCCGGATACCCTTCATCAGTGTATGTACAGTCAACCAGCCATTTTAGGTTAATATATTAAATAATGACTAGATACAAAAAAAATATGTTAACTAATGACCATTAATGCATAAAGTATAGATAATTTATGCATTAATCTTAGACGAATTAATTATGGTCATATTGCATGCAAGTTCTCAGGAAATTTCACATATTTAATTTAATTATTTACACTGATATCCAATAAAACCACAGTTATCGATAGTTATAGTACATCCCTAGTTCATAACGAAAAAGAATATAAAATATCTAATTTTCGGTGTGTTTATAGCCTGCTGACCCAAAATAAGGTCAAAGGTATCTAGAGCAATACTTACCGGTCTTCATCCAAGGGAAATTTCGCCATAAAATCCCTTTTTTCGTGTTTTTACTCTGATCACGGTTGACTATTTTCGATTTTTTCACTAAATAATAAAGAAATTACACGAAATACCCGAACAAAACATTGAAGCCTTCATAACAAACAAAACAATTAGGCTGACAGTTGACTTGATGTAAACTTGACAGAATAAATAGCACTGACGTTTTCTTTTTCTTCGTTGGCAATGATTTGCGAAAGAAACTCCATACAAAACTTTTTTTGTTCCTAGTTGCGTCAGCCTGCCATTAACTGTGAAAGTCACAAACGTCAGTTGTTTTTTGTTTTATTTTTTTAAGAAATATATGGCGACCACATTTTTTTGTGGACAGACCTTAAATACATACGAGCAACATACGGATCTTTGATACGGATGCAATGCGAATTATATTAACCAAAGAAGTATCCAAAGAGAAATTAATGAAAACACAATGTTTTGAAAATGAATAAATGTTCCGAAATGCTGAAAACTACAATGAACAATTGCAAAAAAAATGCTCTTTTAGCACAGGCCTGAAAGAAAAGTGTGTTTGGATGACCGTAAATGATTTTAGTTTGTTTGATGGTAGAAATAGGTGTAGATATCATGCATGATATTCTGGAAGGTGTTCACCGCTAGGCGACAGCGCCGCAATCACTACGTTCGTTGTAGCCGATAACATGGATTTCCCTTTGCTTTGAACGATGTATAGAGGTCAAACGACGGTTATATCAATGTTATGGCTCCTCTACACGATGGACCATCATAGTGGCCCACTAAGCTGGGCCAGCGTGTAGAGAGGGTAGTGGTGTCGGATGGCTTATGGCGCGCGGGATGGCGATGGGATGGCCGCGGTGTCGGTTTTTCGTCCGCACATCAGGGCTCCTCTACACGATGGCCCAGCGTAGGCCAGTCTAAGGGACGCGGCTATGCGGTGGAATGAGATAGCAATATCACTTGCTCCCTCTAACGCATAAATGCGTCCCTTGGACTGGCCTACGCTGGGCCATCGTGTAGAGGAGCCATCAAAGGCAGTGGACCAGCGATGGCTGTCCGCATCTACACGTGGCCCATCCCACAGTGCGTGCTCGAACGCGGTCGAGTTCGTGCTGTGTATTATTTTGATTAAAAATGACGAGTATGTGGCCGGATCACGACAGAATAAAGTTTTTAGAGTTATATCGGGGAGAAAGCGTAACATGGAACTCCAAACATAAAGACCAAAACTATAGAAATAAGGTAGCAGGATATTTAAAAAAAAAGTTTTTATAACAAATTGTGCACGAATTAATTAGAGGATTAGGAAAATTACTTATACATTACGCAGACATCTGTATATACAGTACATTCACAATTTAAATAAATAAATATACCAATAATAAAAGAAATAAATATTAGATACCTACATATCTAAATATATGTACATACATAAATTATATATATGCACAATAATTATATACCTACACAGCGGCACATTAAGGAAGAGACAAGTAATGATTTTTAGTAGGGTTTCAAAGCTTTGACGAGTTTATTGCACAAATTCAAATTGACTTAGGTGACAACCTGTCTGGCCTAGTGGGTAGTGACCCGGCTTATGAAGCCGATGGTCCCGGGTTCAAATCCTGGTAAGGGCATTTATTCGTGTGATGAGCATGGATATTCGTTCCGGAGTCATGGATGTCTTCTATGTATTTAAGTATTTATACATATGTATATAATATGTATATCGTTGTCTAAGTACCTACAACACAAGCCTTATTGAGCTTTCCGTGGGACTTAGTCAATTTGTGTAATACTGTCCTATAATAAATAGTTTATTTATTTATTTATTTATTGCGATGGATAGATAACATCCACCATAATCTTACGTCATTTCTTTTTAATTACTTTATTATTGTGCAGATTAAGAAAAGGTTGGTATGTGGCGTATAAATAAATTGCTGCAGCGGCTAATGCTTCCACCTCCATCTTGGAAAACGAATAGATCGCAACTGAATGTGGCCATCGTGTAGTGGCGTGTCAGCCATCGCATGGCCATCTCGCTGGGCCAGCGCTGGGCCATCGTGAAGAGGAGCCATAATATTTTTCACCACACCAACTGGTAAAGGCCCTCTTAAAGGCTTAGTCGTGCCAACTGCAATGCTGAGTGGAGACCATTTCAGCCTCACATCCTTATCTGTTCTGTACTATTCAACTTCCACTGTTTCTTTTTTTTTAATTATTGTTGTTGTTAATGTATTATCTTCTTTGTAATAATTGATGTGTTGTCTGAATAAATATAATTCTATTCTATTCTATTCTTGATTGTTCAAAAACTAATGAGAAAGTTGCATTTTATCCACATGTGGGGCAAAGATTAGATGCAAATTTTGAGTTGTTTCCTTATGTTCGCTGGTAAAATTGACTTTTAATTGATTATTTTGAATGATACATTATTTTTACATTCATTTGGATTTGATTCTTTTCCTCGCGTTGGTGTGGTGAAAAATTTTGTGTTACACTCGGAGGCAAAGTTTGTTTAACCCTCGCAACGCTCAATATTCCACTTCTCGAACCACTCGCTACGCTCGTGGTTCAATTTGTAAGCCCTTATGGATGGTATATCCCTGATACTAAAATGAGCTATGAAATAAGTTCAATTGCCCAATTTACCACCCAATGTTGTACTAAAATTACAAAGTGTAGGATACTGTTATTTTAGTAGGTGTCTAGATTAAAATCAGATTTTACAATTTGTTATATATTATTAAGTATATCCGTCTCACCAACCAATGGACGTTCCAGATTTAAGGAATGAACAGGTAACCTACAATTTTTTTTTTCAGAATCCTACACCGATCTAACACTTAAGCCGGTGAACATAAATATAATCAAGGCAACTGAAGATATTGCCCCTGGAGAATATGTAAGAGTTTTACCAAGGTAAGATTTAATCTCACCATAATGATACAAGCATTAGGTAGCGAATGCACTTTTATTGTTTGCACATTATATACTTTTGAACTAAAAATGAAACAGCGGAGTGTGTCACACGGAAGCCAATCTAACTTCGCTCAAGATTCCACACCCGAATTCCTCGATGGACTCAGAATTATTTACTGGAATTTTTGCTTCGCTTTGGATTGAAAAACATTTAATTTTGCTTTCTTGTAATCCACTCTACTTAGGTAGCAGGTACCTATTAGTATCTGGGGGCACGGTCGAGCAAATAAGCGGCACGGCCGTACCATCCTTTTCTCGAAGCAGTTCAGGCCATTTTCGACCCCCCTATAACTTCATTATGGATAAAACTAGTAGCCCGATTTTCAGTAACCATCAAGCAGGCATTGTCTAAACACAGTCAATTTCAAATTTCATTCAATTTGAACCAGTAGTTAAAGAATTATAACTAAGTAGTCAAAGTTTCTCAAATTTATCACTCACTCACTGACTATCCGATCATCAAAACTCTAAGGCACTTCTAGCAGACATAGAAGCTTCAAATTTAGAATACAAATAGTGTTTAGTGCATAAATCAAGGAAACACTCAAATATTTTGCAATTTCGGTCCAGTTTTGTAGATGAATCTTTTATGTTTTAAATAAATAGATTGACTTGGCAATCGCACTAAACAATCTAATTTAATATAATACGTATTACTTGTGTGATGCATTGTTTTCATGCGATGGCCAAGTTATTCTGTTTATTTAAGACATAATAGTACATTACGATACAAGTGCGAGAAATTAGGAAATTCGAAACGAGTGGCGATAAATTAAAACACGACCGAAGGGAGTGTTTTAAATCGACACGAGTTGCGAATTACCTATTCTCACATGTATCGTACAACGTTTTACAGTACATATGGCCCTTTAATTGTTCAACACAGTAACGTAATATGCTACTTTTCGCACTAGTGCGGTAAAGTAGCACCATATGTACTGTAAAAGATTTTTAATATTGATATGGTCAATATAAGATGTTGTTAGGTTAGCTAATTACCTAATGAGTGTCATATTTTGCTTCAAATTACTAGACTTTTAAGGTGGCATCATCCAAGGGTTGAAATTGTAGTACTTTAGTGTACGATAATGCTCTTTGGAACATTACGTCGTACCGGGGCCCAAATTATCGTACATGTACGATAATTATCGTACGCCTGGTCACACTGAGTGTCAGTGTCGACAGAGTCAGCTAAAAACGCGTCAAACATCGCAACGTCGCGCCGATGGCCGTCCGAGGCATGGAGTGGCAACGCCGCAATGTATTTGTACACGACATTTGTCACACACACATGAGTAAAATTTATAAAAATATAACTTTGATTATTGCATGATTTCTGTATGAAACAAAGTTTTTCTATTAATTTAGCGCAAATGAATATTCGAAAGTATATAGATGCACAAATATTTATGTAATAATATTGTGTAATGAATTAATAAATAGCGATTGTTTTTTGTATGAAAATCGAACCACCTTAAGACAGAAGGTCTCTTAAGTAGGGATTGAATAAATTAACCGACTTGGTATTACATGGATCTCACAACTTTTTACAGTAGAAGAACTGAGTTGCGAGACTTGTTTTTTTTACAAGTTATGTTTTTGATGCTTATTTATTTCTAACGCAACTTTTATCTGCTTACTCCCAGTTTGAACAAGGCTGTTGTAGAAGAATGTAACAAGACTTTGCCCGAAGTAGGAAGTTTTAAGTTTTACAAAGACATACGTCGGCACTGGAAAAACATTGTAAGTTAATTTCGTTACTTATATTAGGGTTCCGTAGTCAACTAGAAAGTAGGAACCCTTAAATAGTTTCGCCATGTCAGTCTGTCTGTCTCTCCGTCCGCGGCTTTGCTTCATAATCGTTAATACTAGAAAGCTGCAATTTGGCATGGATATATAAATCAATCATGTCGACAAAGTGGTTAAATAAAAAGTAGAAAAATTTTTTTTAGGGTACCTCACCTACACGAAAAGTGGAGATGAAAGTTCTTTTTCGCTTTAATCTTATAACGTCTAAGGGTCTTTAACAACCATTTTTTGATACAGTACATAGCGTTGGGAATCGCTCAGAAAAAAAGGTCCGCCCTCCGAAAACATGAAAAATTCATGAAAGTAAAGTTTCATAAAAACTTTCAATAAAAACTATAGCGAACATGATTGGTTAAGCCCTTTTTGAGTTCTCGCAAAAGTACCTACCTATTCCCTTCTTATAAAAAAAAACACGTACGATACGAAGCGCTGCGAAGGTATCTATTCCCTTTTGCTTGTTATGTACTGTATTGGTACCACATGGTAGTATAGAGCAAGATCCCAGAGCCGCCATACCTTATTTTCTCATGACTAAAATGTATGGGATAATATAGTGTTAGTATGTGCTTTAAATGTCTGCATACTTGCTATATTGGCCCGACGGCCATTTGTCCGGTACAAGGTGCTAAACCTTGCCAGACCATTTCCGCCGGCGGTAACGTTTACCAGACGCTTTAAGAGCCCTTAATCCTTGGAGCGTTCTCCGATTTCACGAAATAACGCTCGATAGATGGCGTTGGCGCTCGGTACGCGAGCGCCGGCAACGCGACGCGCGTTTCAATGCAGACTAGAATAATCTTGATAGTTTTCAATATAATTTCAAGCAACATTAATTTTAGTGTCATATGATATCATATGGGCACTCTTTATTTTATTGTATATGCACAGTAGTTTTTTTTTTATATGTACACTACTACTATGTGTACAGACTACAGAGTGTACTATAACCCTTGCTCTTTATTCTGTCTCTTTCACACCAATGGAAAATGAAGAAGTTACTAAATGACTGCAGGTATAAATAAAGTATATTAGTGCGATAGAGAGACAGATAGTGTTTCGTTGTCGTATCGTAAACGATTGGCATGTTGGCCACACACTTGCTTAGTGCCTAGCCAAAATACCAATCGTTTGCGTATATTAGTGCGATAGAGAGAGAGTAGTGTTTCGTTGTCGTATCGTAAACGATTGGCATGTTGGCTACGCACCCATGATACCTAGCCAAGAAGCCAATCGATTGCGCATATTAGTGCGATAGAGAGACAGATAGTGTTTCCTTGTCGTATCGTAAACGTTTGGCATGTTGGCTACGCACCCATGCTGCCCAGCCAAGATGCCAATCATTTGTGCATATTAGTACGAGAGAGAGACAGATAGTGTTTCGTTGTCGTATCGATTGGCATGGTGGCTACGCACCCATGCTGCGTAGTCAAGATGCCAATCGTTTGCGCACATTAGTGCTATAGAGTTTCAGTGTTATTTGAAATCACGTTAGGGTTTGTATTATTATTTTTGACCCGAATGAAGTCCATCCAGGTTCTTATGATGGAGTCGGGAGTTGGTCACCAGAACTCCTAATCTACTCATTATAATTCCATCGTGCTTGGGCTCAAAAGATTTGCCCTGACGAACACCATCGATCTAGATGAGGTCCAGGGTCTCATGACGGAGTCAGGAGTTGGTCACCAGAACTCCCCAGAACTCCTAATCTACTCATCATAACTCCATCTAGTTTGGGCTCAATAGATTTACCCTGATGAGCACCATCAATCTAGATGAAGTCCAGGGTCTCATGATGGAGTCAGGAGTAGGTCACTAGAACTCCTAACCTACTCATTATAATTCCATCGTATTCGAGCTCAATAGATTTGCCCTGACGAGTACCATCGATCTAAATGAAGTCCAGGGTCTCATGATAGAGTCAGGAGTTGGTCACCAGAACTCCTAATCTACTCATTATAATTCCATCGTGTTTGGGCTCAAAAGATTTGCCCTGACGAGTACCATCGATCTAGATGAAGTCCAGGGTCTCATGATGGAGTCAGGAGTTGGTCACCATAATTCCTAATCTACTCATCATAACTCCATCGTGTTTGGGCTCAATAGATTTGCCCTCACGAGCACCATCAATCTAGATGATGTTCAGGGTCTCATGATGGAGTCAGGAGTTGGTCACTAGAACTCCTAATCTACTCATTATAATTCCATCGTGTTTGGGCTCAAAAGATTTGCCCTGACGAGTACCATCGATCTAGATGAAGTCCAGGGTCTCATGATGGAGTTAGGAGTTGGTCACCAGAACTCCTAATCTACTCATTATAATTCCATCGTGTTTGGGCTCAAAAGATTTGCCCTGACGAGTACCATCGATCTAGATGAAGTCCAGGGTCTCATGATGGAGTCAGGAGTTGGTCACCATAATTCCTAATCTACTCATCATAACTCCATCGTGTTTGGGCTCAATAGATTTGCCCTCACGAGCACCATCAATCTAGATGATGTTCAGGGTCTCATGATGGAGTCAGGAGTTGGTCACTAGAACTCCTAATCTACTCATTATAATTTCATCGTTTTTGGGCTCAAAAGATTTGCCCTGACGAGTACCATCGATCTAGATGAAGTCCAGGGTCTCATGATGGAGTCAGGAGTTGGTCACCAGAACTCGTAATCTATTTATCATAACTCCATCGTGTTTGGGCTCAATAGATTTACTCCGACAAGCACCATCAAATTAGCATTATGATGAATAGATTAGGAGTTCTGGTGACCAACTACTGAGTCCATCATGAGACCCTCGACTTAATCTAGATCGATGGTACTCGTCAGGGCAAATGTTTTGAGCCCAAACACGGTGGAGTTATGATGAATAGACTAGGAGTTCTGGTGATCAACTCCTGAGTCCATCATGAGACCCTGGACCTGATCTAGATTGATGGTGCTCGTCAGGGCAACTCTATTGAGCCCATACACGATGGAGTTATGATGAGTAGATTAGGAGTTCTGGTGACCAACTCCTGACTCCATCATGAGACCCTGGACCTCCTCTAGATCGATGGTGCTCGTCAGGGCAAATCTTTTGAGCCCAAACACGTTGGAATTATAATGAGTAGATTAGGAGTTCTAGTGACCAACTCCTGACTCCATCATGAGACCCTGCACTTTATCTAGATTGATGATGCTCGTCAGGGCAAATCTATTGAGCCCAAACACGATGAGGTTATGATGAGTAGTTTAGGAGTTCTGGTGACTAACTCCTGACTCCATCATGAGACCCTGGACCTCATTTAGATTGATGGTGCTCGTCAGGGCAACTCTATTGAACCCAAACACGATGGAGTTATGATGAGTAGATTAGGAGTTCTGGTGACCAGCTCCTGACTCCATGCTGAGACCCTGGACCTCATCTAGATTGAAGGTGCTCATCAGGGCAACTCTGTTGAGCCCAAACACGATGGAATTATAATGAGTAGATTAGGAGTTCTAGTGACCAACTCCTGACTCCATCATGAGACCCTGGACTTCATCTAGATCGATGGTACTCGTTAGGGCAAATCTTTTGAGCCCAAACACGATGGGATTATAATTAGTAGATTAGGAGTTCTGGTGACCAACTCCTGACTCCATCATGAGACCCTGGGCTTCATCTAGATCGATGGTGTTCATCAGGGCAAATCTATTGAGCCCAAACACGATGGAGTTATGATGAGTAGATCAGGAGTTCTGGTAACCAGCTCCTGACTCCATCATGAGACCCTGGACCTCATCTAGATTGATGGTGCTCGTCAGGGCAACTCTATTGAACCCAAACACGATGGAGTTATGATGAGTAGATTAGGAGTTCTGGTGACCAGCTCCTGACTCCATCATGAGACCCTGGACCTCATCTAGATTGAAGGTGCTCGTCAGGGCAACTCTATTGAGCCCAAACACGATGGAGTTATGATGAGTAGAGTAGGAGTTCTGGTGACCAACTACTGACTCCATCATGAGACCCTGGACCTCATCTAGATCGATGGTGCTCATCAGGGCAAATCTTTTGAGCCCAAACACGTTGGAATTATAATGAGTAGATTAGGAGTTCTAGTGACCAACTCCTGACTCCATCATGAGACCCTGGACTTTATCTAGATTGATGATGCTCGTCAGGGCAAATCTATTGAGCCCGAACACGATGTTGTTATGATGAGTAGTTTAGGAGTTCTGGTGACCAACTCCTGACTCCATCATGAGACCCTGGGCCTCATCTAGATCGATGGTGTTCATCAGGGCAAATCTATTGAGCCCAAACACGATGGAGTTATGATGAGTAGATTAGGAGTTCTAGTGACCAACTCCTGACTCCATCATGAGACCCTCGACTTCATCTAGATCGATGGTACTCGTCAGGGCAAATCTTTTGAGCCCAAACACGATGGGATTATAATTAGTAGATTAGGAGTTCTGGTGACCAACTCCTGACTCCATCATGAGACCCTGGGCCTCATCTAGATCGATGGTGTTCATCAGGGCAAATCTATTGAGCCCAAACACGATGGAGTTATGATGAGTAGATCAGGAGTTCTAGTAACCAGCTCCTGACTCCATCATGAGACCCTGGACCTCATCTAGATTGATGGTGCTCGTCAGGGCAACTCTATTGAACCCAAACACGATGGAGTTATGATGAGTAGATTAGGAGTTCTGGTGACCAGCTCCTGACTCCATCATGAGACCCTGGACCTCATCTAGATTGAAGGTGCTCGTCAGGGCAACTCTATTGAGCCCAAACACGATGGAGTTATGATGAGTAGAGTAGGAGTTCTGGTGACCAACTCCTGACTCCATCATGAGACCCTGGACCTCATCTAGATCGATGGTGCTGATCAGGGCAAATCTTTTGAGCCCAAACACGATGGGATTATAATTAGTAGATCAGGAGTTCTGGTAACCAGCTCCTGACTCCATCATGAGACCCTGGACCTCATCTAGATTGATGGTGCTCGTCAGGGCAACTCTATTGAACCCAAACACGATGGAGTTATGATGAGTAGATTAGGAGTTCTAGTGACCAACTCCTGACTCCATCATGAGACCCTGGACTTTATCTAGATTGATGATGCTCGTCAGGGCAAATCTATTGAGCCCGAACACGATGAGGTTATGATGAGTAGTTTAGGAGTTCTGGTGACCAACTCCTGACTCCATCATGAGACCCTGGGCCTCATCTAGATCGATGGTGTTCATCAGGGCAAATCTATTGAGCCCAAACACGATGGAGTTATGATGAGTAGATTAGGAGTTCTGGTGACCAGCTCCTGACTACATCATGAGACCCTGGACCTCATCTAGATTGATGGTGCTCGTCAGGGCAACTCTATTGAACCCAAACACGATGGAGTTATGATGAGTAGATTAGGAGTTCTGGTGACCAGCTCCTGACTCCATGCTGAGACCCTGGACCTCATCTAGATTGAAGGTGCTCATCAGGGCAACTCTGTTGAGCCCAAACACGATGGAATTATAATGAGTAGATTAAGAGTTCTAGTGAACAACTCCTGACTCCATCATGAGACCCTGGACCTCATCTAGATCGATGGTGTTCGTCAGGGCAAATCTTTTGAGCCCAAACACGATGGGATTATAATTGTAGATTAGGAGTTCTGGTGACCAACTCCTGACTCCATCATGAGAACTTGGGACTTCATCCGGGTCAAAAATAATAATGCAAACCCTAACGTAATTTCAAGTGAAAATGCGTTTTTCAGAAAATCGCAGCCAAATAACACTAGACCTTACTCATAGTGTTGTGTTCCTGCCGGTGAGTAAGGTTGCCAGAGCTCAACGAGGGGCGGGAGGGGGTTAGGGTCAGCAACGCGCATGTAACTCCTCTGGAGTTGCAGGCGTACATATGCGGGCCGTATGCTTGTTTGCCACCGACTTAGTATTACAAAAAAAGTAACACTGAAAATCCATCAATAAGCGAGTCTGTTAGGCATACTGTAAAAAATGAACTTTTATTAAGATTTTCTAATCGCAGTATATAGCACTTCTCGGAACTCCGTAGCTGATTACGATCGCAACGAATGCCTGACAATCGAGCACAGGTCCGTCCTCTAAGCGCGCTCCGCGCGGACTGAGAGCGGGGCGTCGCTGCTGCGTGATTTATACTTGTTTTAAAAAAATATAAATTTACGGCAATGTAGGTCCCATAGTTACGATTTTTTTTTTATAGGTTAACATAAAGTTACAGTTTGCTGTAATATTATTTTTAAAGCAAAAGTATGCGTACAATTTGCGGAAATAAAATATAATAAAACCCTGTTTTCGCCAAAAAAATGAAGAAAACTCGGAAGGTATTTTATCAGTTTTTTCAAATGAATCTTCGATTGTTAATCATTCCAGCCCCTCGTACGAGATATGTTGAATCAAATTGTAGTCATTCATGTACCAAATGATTCTTGTTTATAGCAAAATTGAGAACCGAAACGCCACATCTCACTGCAAAATTTGGAAAAGACTCCCAAAAAACCTCATTAAAAAAGAGGTTTAAAAGAGAAAATGAAAATTTGAACTGTTGGAGCCCCTAGTTTAGGAAACGATTATTTAAGTACGTTATCAGTTTTTGAATAAATACTAATAGTTACGTCGTAATCTTGAATGAAAAAGGAAGCATTTTCCAAAATACGCTCGTCTGTAGGAATAAGGACTCTTAAACTGTAAAAAAATATTTTAACTTTATTTATATTCTCACTCTTGATTTTTATATATGATACTTCGGGGAACTATTATAGGCCAGCATATTTCGTCAGTCATCGCCTCCCGGCTGATACTTTGTCAGATGATAGTTCAGGTGAAACTAAAAAAACCGTCAGCTGTAAAATGAACATGTAAAAAATATGCGCCAGGCAAAGTATGCGTAATGTGTAAATTGCGTAACCCGTTGATGGCTTTTCAGGCGTTTATCCTGATGAAATGCTACATGCAAAGTTTCATGATTTGTTATTGCTGTCATAAAAGGTATAGCGCTTATTTTTTACATGTTCATGCGACCAGCTGATGTTCTTACCACCGCGATATACCCGGCTGACGATTTTTTAAATTAACAACAACATCTGAACTATCATTTGACAAAGTATCCAACGGGAGGCGATGACCATTTTTGTTTTTGTTTTACGTGTTTCGGTGGATGCCATTCCTCAACCCACCAACGGAGCGGCAGCTGACGTCCACGAGGGTTCATCATACCTAGCCGTTAACCACTAGGTACACGAGTTTTCAGCCGGGAGGCGATTGGTCATGGAAATTGTTCCTGGCTCGAGGTCTATGATACACCGCGTATATGATACATCATATACGCGGTCTATGTATATGATACTCGGGGAACTATTACAAATCATTTTGTAAATAGCCACATCAATTGGAGGGACCCAACCATCCCCCAGACCCACCTAAAGTGTCAATAACGGCCATAGAAGTCTCTCGAGCAGCAAATAGATGGCGCAACGGTTGCGTCGATGGAGCAACGTCACTGCCATCAACACGTCACACCACTCCGTTTCTATCATGGCCGCAAGAGGGCACTCGCTCGTCGCAACTATGGCGCCAGCATTTCTACCAAACGGACCAATCAGCGACGTTCGTACCAATCACGCCACTGGAACCTCGCAACGTGATTAGCCGAGGCAACTGTAACCAGATTATTGGAGGGGAGTTCGTTATCCAGCCGTTTGAAAATTTAGACCGACGCGGCCATTACGCTTGGAACTTTGGTAGCGAAAACAACTGTAAATTGGTTGTTGGGATAGTGCTAAAAGATAAGTACTAGATTTAGTAATTGCCTGCTATTACCTGTGTTTTTGGTAGATTTAGCTGTTTGTTGATTTTACAATTAGTATCTAACGGCTTTTGGTTGCTTTCTTCATTGTATTTAAATAGCGGTCGCGTTTGTGGTTAATATCAAGCTTTAATTTAAATTCTAACGTTTTGTATTTAACCGTTAAACTATAGTGATAGTGATTAGCTCTATAGACGTTGCAAATTGTACTATGCTGTTAATAGTGTTCTATTTTGAATAAGGTTATGAAAGTTAAGATTAATTATTTAAATTCAGTTAAAGTCGTCTTTGCTTAACAATTCAGTTGTAATTTAAATCGTTATTTAATATTGCAAGTAATACTAGAATACCTAGGTATTCTAGTATTTAGTACTTATCATTTAGGAAGCTAGGTTTTCTAGATTTAACTATTATTGTGCATTATGGTTTCTATAATCGTGATTACGTAATTTATAGTTTAATAAACGTGCATATGATTTTGATAATGTGTAAATAAATATTATACCTGCACAATGGTTTTCCTTATTCTAAATTAACATTAATTAAGTATCCCTTGTTTGATTTTACTGTCAAATGACATCTTGGCGTAAGTAGTTGAGAAATAATTGCGCTTTAGGCTTTTGCTATTAATAAATAGTAGGAGTAGCAGTTTTGAAATAAATATGACTCGCTCAGGGCTTTGAGTATTATTTCATTATTAACAATTGTTTAACATTTTCAGAAGTGGGATATGGATTCACATAGTAGGAGCAGGTCCCGTAGCCCGGTGCGGTGGGACAACACGCGACTGGAACGACGAGAACGCAGCAGCAGTAGCCGCAGGCGCAGCCGTGAGTGTACACCGAGGCGTTGGGCTCCTTGGCGGCCGCGAGAACCTGTGGATCGCGAGCCGCCTGCTGCGCTGGATGAACCTGGTAGGATCAATCCAAATTATTATGGTGTTATGGTGAAACCTGACATTATCCCGGAGTTTGATCCTGAGAAGTCGGAGCTACCAGCGCAACAATGGCTCAACAAAATTGAACAACTGGGCGCAATTCACGGTTGGTCTGATAGTGTTAAAAGCTATTATATGCAGTCACGCCTGTCGGGTTTAGCAAAGATGTGGCATAATGCTTTACGGAGCTACGAAATGACATGGTTTGAATGGAAGGAGCGAATTCTTGAAGCTTTTCCTCAAAACATGGATTATGCGGAAGCTCTTAAGGAAATGATCTATAGAAAGAAATTGTTTGGTGAGACAATGACACACTATTTTTACTCTAAATGTAGCATGTTAACTAAATGCGAAATCACTGGTGATAAGGCTGTGTCTTGTTTGATCGAAGGGCTACCATTTCACTTAAAGACCTCGGCAAGAGCAGGTAACTACAGAACCCCTGGTGAGTTATATTCTCAGTTCTTGTGCATGAACGATGAGAAAAAGGGACCTCCAAACCGACAATATTCAACGCGTGGCAGAGATTTTAACGCTCCTGGTACATCAAAGGAAGTGATCGCAGGAGAACAGAAGTCTACATCATCATCAAACAAACCATCTGTAACCTGTTTTTTATGCAAGGAAGCAGGTCACGTCGTGCGGTCGTGTCCGAAGAATCCCAACGCTGTTAAATGTGACGTTTGTGGGAAGACGAACCACAAGACAGAGCAGTGTTTCCGGAAGGCTTCGGTGAACCTTGTTGACTCCCAGGTAAATGACTGCTATTATAAAAACATCAGTTTAAATGGTCATCAGGTAAGAGCCTATTTAGACTCGGGGGCCCGACGGAATCTGATTACATTGGAATGCTCTCGTAAACTAAATCTCAATTTACAACCATGCAACATGTTTATTAATGGGCTTTACGGGCCACAAGTCAGTTGTTGTGGTCAGGTATCGGTAGAGTTTATTATCGACGGGGTTAAAGTTAAATCTGAAGCATTGGTGGTCAACATTACCCTGAAAGGAGCCGATGTCTTTGTAGGTCAGCCAGTTCTTAATAATGGTCTGTACAGGTTAGTTATTCAAGGATCAACGGTTACCTTCGAGAGGAGTAAGCAGGAGCCTGCCAACGAGGAGATAGTCCATATAAGTTCGATTTGTGCAGATGCAGAGGTTTCAAAGGTAAGATTGGTCTGTTCTTCAGATACGGTTATTCCTGCTAATACGGCTCAATTTGTGGAGACTGATAGTAACGAAATTCTTCAAGATTCCACTGTATTGTTTGTGGATACTCGCTCTTGTAGGTTTAATGATGTAGAGTACAGCATTCCCTCTTCTCTTTACTGTGCTCCAGTTAATTCTGTCTTTGTTATAAATCAGGGTACGAATCCTTTGGCTTTTAAAAAGGGGCAACTGCTAGTTAGAGGGTATGTAGTGGAAGAAACATCAGTGTCTGCTCCTCGAGGAACAGATGTATTGGTAAATTCGATAATGAAAGTAGACGTTAGTAAGATTAAATGCGGGATTCAGGATCCATCGGTTTTAAATAAATTGAGTCAGATTTTGCAAGAATTTTCGGATTGTTTTTCAGAGGACACGCGTGAATTGGGAATTACGAACAAAATCGAACTTAACATTGAGCTAAATTCCGATAAGCCGGTATGTTACAGGCCTTATAGGTTATCTTACTCTGAGAAGACCGTGATGAGGGAGAAGATTGAGGATATGTTGTCTAATGGAATCATTAGGGAATCCACCTCCAATTACGCGAGCCCAATTATCCTGGTACGTAAGAAAAATGGAGATTTTCGTCTTTGTGTAGACTTTAGGAAACTTAACAGCATAACAGTGAAGGACAAATATCCTTTGCCGGTTATAGAGGAGCATATCGAAAAGTTAGGTGGAAAAAAATATTTTACAAGCCTCGATTTGTCTCAAGGGTTTTATCAGATTCCGGTAGCTAAACACGATATTCATAAAACTGGTTTTGTAACACCTGAAGGGCATTACGAATTCCTTCGGATGCCATTCGGCCTCGCGAATTCACCTGCAGTTTTCCAGCGGTTAATGGATCGTATATTCTCAACTCTGCGCCATGACAAGGTTTTGCCTTATATTGATGATGTGCTGCTCCCTACAAACTCCATAGAGGAAGGTCTTGATCTTTTGAAGGTAGTATTGCAAATAATTAGAGATACAGGGTTGACTTTGAATCTGGAGAAATGCTTCTTTTTGCAAACAAAAATTGATTACTTGGGCTATGAAATCTGTGAGGAAGGTATCAGACCAGGTAGTAAAAAAATCGACGCAGTGTTGGCGTATAAGGAGCCGACTAACATTCATGAGCTGCGTATGTTCCTGGGGCTCACCAGTTACTTCAGAAAGTTTGTCCAAAACTATGCAGGTATTGCTTATGATCTATACAGGTTGCTGCAGAAAAATGTTGGCTGGGAGTGGGGCCCACAACAACAAAAAGCTTTCCAGGAGTTGAAAAAGGTATTAACAACTCGTCCTCTTCTCTCTCTCTTTCGCCGAGAAGGCGATATCGAGGTTCATACAGATGCCAGTAGCAGAGGATTAGCTGGTATTCTACTTCAAAAGCAAGACGGTAATTTAAAACCCATATCCTACTTTAGTCGAAAAACGAGCAAAGAAGAATCGATGTATCATTCTTACGAGCTCGAAACCTTGGCAGTCGTGGAGTCTTTAAGACGGTTCCGAATTTACCTGGTAGGTAACCATTTTAAAGTGGTCACAGATTGCTCTGCAGTGCGTTACACTTTCCAGAAAAAGGATTTAACTCCAAGAATAGCACGATGGTGGCTACTTATTCAGGAATACGACATGGAAGTAGAACATAAACCTGGTAAGTCCCATAGTCACGTAGACGCCCTCAGCAGAAGTCCGGTCGAGCCTCCGCAAGTAATTGATATCAACACTATTGATGTCTTCGATTGGATTGTCTGTCTTCAAAATCAGGATGAAAAGATTCGTATCATCAAAACCAAACTGGAATCAGGTGAGGCCGAACCCGATATTAAAATAGTACATTACGATACAAGTGCGAAAAATAGGAAATTCGAAACGAGTGGCGATAAATTAAAACACGACCGAAGGGAGTGTTTTAAATCGACACGAGTTGCGAATTACCTATTCGCACATGTATCGTACAACGTTTTACAGTACATATGGCCCTTTAAATGTCCGACACAGTAACATAATATGCTACTTCTCGCACTAGTGCTATAAAGTAGCCCCATATGTACTGTAAACAATTATAAGTTAAAAGAAGAGCGGTTGTATAGAGTTATTGCAGGTGGTAAGGAAAGATTGGTTGTACCTAAGTACGGGAGGTGGAATGTGTTACGAAAATTTCACGACTGTATTGGGTTAAAACTGGGTTACTGTCACGGGTTAAAACGCTGTGAACAGATTATCAAGGACACCTTTTGGTTCCCTAGTATGACTAGATTTATACGTAAGTATGTAAACGCCTGTCTAGATTGTCTGTACAAGAGGAGTCAGTATGGGCGAGCTGAGGGTGAACTTCACCCGATTGAGAAGATAGCAGAGCCACTTCATACAGTGCACATTGATCATCTGGGACCGTTCTGCAAGAGCCGTGCAGGTAACTGTTATTTGCTAATGGTTGTCGATTCCTTCACAAAATTCACTTGGGCAGTTCCTGTGAAAACCACGAGGGCTCGAGAGGTAATAAGTTCTCTATCTAATATATTTTGTTCGTTTGGATATCCGAAACGAATAATATCCGACAGTGGTTCCTGTTTTAAGAGCAAAAGTTTCAAACAATTCTGTTTAGAAAACTTTATCAAACATATCATTAACGCAGTAGCGTGCCCTCGTGTTAACGGTCAGGTTGAAAGGTATAACCGTACATTATTAGACTCATTAAATACCAGCGTGGACAACGAGAGAGACTGGGATATGAAGCTGTCTGAGGTGACTTGGGATATGAACAATTTACATAGTTCATCTACTGGATTTACTCCTTTCAAACTAATGTTTAGCGCAAGCCGTAGCAGATATCAAGCAATAGCAGGAAATTCCTTCGACGACAAACAAACTGCGGAGCAAACTCGGTGCACTGCATCCGGTAATCTTAAAAGAACGGCAGAGGTCATGCAAAAACATTTTAATGCAAAGCGGAAACGACCAACGAAGTACAAGGTAAATGATTTAGTACTGTGGAAAGGCGTGGCTGATAGAAACATTAACGTGAGGCGGAAACTGAAAGAAAAATTCAGTGGACCATATAAGATTACAAAAGTGGCAGGTAACGATAGGTACGTAATTACGTCGCTTAAAGGAGTGAAGGGCTATAAGCGGTTTGAAGCTTTAGTATCTTCGGATTCAATAAAGAGATTTCAGAGGGAGACTGATGTGCCAGAAAGTAGTTCTGATGATAGTCAGGTAGATAGTACAGAGGAGTTAATTGATTTACTGGAAGGATAAATTAGCCTTGGATATTTCTATTTATTTGGGATAAAGGACTTGGATAAATTATGAAACAAGCAAAAATATATGAAAGAAGTTATATGGTTATTTATTGGTTTAAAAGACAAATTTGAGATATTTGTTGGATGGAATAGTTTATTATTGGATATGAATGTTGGCTATTAATGGAGTGACTATGGTTTAAGAATGGAAATAGATATTGGTTATAATGGATTAATTGATGGAAAATTAAAGTGGATGAGATTCAAATCAAAATTGACATATTATGGTTTTTACTTGGGTAATTTATACTATCTCTATTAGTGATGAAAATCAGATAATCCTTGTTTTCTTTTTCTTTCCTTTGCAGAGTCGCAAAGTCGTCAGGATGGACGAGTGTCAATAACGGCCATAGAAGTCTCTCGAGCAGCAAATAGATGGCGCAACGGTTGCGTCGATGGAGCAACGTCACTGCCATCAACACGTCACACCACTCCGTTTCTATCATGGCCGCAAGAGGGCACTCGCTCGTCGCAACTATGGCGCCAGCATTTCTACCAAACGGACCAATCAGCGACGTTCGTACCAATCACGCCACTGGAACCTCGCAACGTGATTAGCCGAGGCAACTGTAACCAGATTATTGGAGGGGAGTTCGTTATCCAGCCGTTTGAAAATTTAGACCGACGCGGCCATTACGCTTGGAACTTTGGTAGCGAAAACAACTGTAAATTGGTTGTTGGGATAGTGCTAAAAGATAAGTACTAGATTTAGTAATTGCCTGCTATTACCTGTGTTTTTGGTAGATTTAGCTGTTTGTTGATTTTACAATTAGTATCTAACGGCTTTTGGTTGCTTTCTTCATTGTATTTAAATAGCGGTCGCGTTTGTGGTTAATATCAAGCTTTAATTTAAATTCTAACGTTTTGTATTTAACCGTTAAACTATAGTGATAGTGATTAGCTCTATAGACGTTGCAAATTGTACTATGCTGTTAATAGTGTTCTATTTTGAATAAGGTTATGAAAGTTAAGATTAATTATTTAAATTCAGTTAAAGTCGTCTTTGCTTAACAATTCAGTTGTAATTTAAATCGTTATTTAATATTGCAAGTAATACTAGAATACCTAGGTATTCTAGTATTTAGTACTTATCATTTAGGAAGCTAGGTTTTCTAGATTTAACTATTATTGTGCATTATGGTTTCTATAATCGTGATTACGTAATTTATAGTTTAATAAACGTGCATATGATTTTGATAATGTGTAAATAAATATTATACCTGCACAATGGTTTTCCTTATTCTAAATTAACATTAATGACATCTTGGCGTAAGTAGTTGAGAAATAATTGCGCTTTAGGCTTTTGCTATTAATAAATAGTAGGAGTAGCAGTTTTGAAATAAATATGACTCGCTCAGGGCTTTGAGTATTATTTCATTATTAACAATTGTTTAACAAAAGTTTATATGTGTGTCTGTCTGAAACTTTATGTGAGTCTGGGGGATGGTTGGGCCGCTCCAATTGGTCTGGCTACTTACAAAATGGTTTGTAATAGTTCCCCGAGTATCATATATAAAAATCAAGAGTGAGAATATAAGTAAAGTTACAATATCTTTTTAACAGCTTTAAAGCGTCTGGTAAAAGATACCGCCGGCGGAAATGGTCTGGCAAGGTTGATTGACAATTTTTAACAATATTTAGTACTTACTATTTTTACCAACCTTTAGCACCTTGTACTGGACAAATTTCCGTCGGGCCAATATAGCAAGTATGCAGACATTAAAAGTACATACACACACACACACACACACACACACACTATATTATCCCATACATTTTATTCATGAGAAAATAAGTAAGGTCTGGTGGCTCTGGGATCTTGGACTAATAGCCCCTGTAATATATGAACAACTGGTACAGTATAATAGTAGCAAATGGTCAAGCACGTTTTGATATTATCCGTTTCAAAGATTAAAGAAAAAAAAATTCGAGCCATTAAAGATAGGTAGCTGACCGACAAAAATTGTGAGTCTGCTCGACTGAGTTTCCACGTGTTGAGGTGGCAACAGGGGGGACATGACACCATCCTTTGACAATAATGCTGAAAAAAAT
Organism: Cydia pomonella; assembly: GCF_033807575.1. Taxonomy (NCBI): domain Eukaryota; kingdom Metazoa; phylum Arthropoda; class Insecta; order Lepidoptera; family Tortricidae; genus Cydia; species Cydia pomonella. The sequence continues at coordinate 756,094 of NW_026907803.1, read as the reverse complement.
GGGGGTGCCTATATACCTAGGTACCTACTTAAATTTCTTACTTGAGAGTTGTATTTCCGCAATTGACTTGTATTTCCGCAGCACGGCTACCGATTACCGGACGATGAAACTTCTTATTACATGATCAGGTTCTGGCGAGGAGAGCCACTGACTTATCCAGATATTTGCGTGACAAGGCATTTACCCATTATAACGCCAATGCCTAGACCCAAAGAGGCAAGTATATGTTAATATGTTAGTCTATTTAGATCTAATAGGGCAGTTGACTGTTTTGTGTCAACTTCTATTGATACAATATCGTTACGATATGCCCATTATAGTTGTGGTAAACACTCGCTGCACGCGAAACAAATAAAAGCGGCCAAGTGCGAGTCGGACTCGCCCATGAAGGGTTCCTTTATGACGTATTAAAAAAAACTACTTAAACTACTAGATCTCGTTCAACATTTTACCACTTTGGACTAGTGTTGAGTTGCTCACTCGTGAGGCACCTCATTTGTACCACTCATTTAGTTAAATTGTCGCAGAACTTCACACCGCATAAATGTCATACATCACTCCTCAATTAATTTTACTCATTTACTCGCGCGCATCACACACAGCTCTTACCACTCAAACCATTCAAACACTTCAAATTTGAAAAAAAACTCTCAGCCTTTCAAACTCACTCGCGTTCCTCACAACTCGCAAGAGAGTCGCGAGGCGCTCGGTGCTCGCCGACATTCAAATGAAGAAATGAGTCATTGACGTCATCGCATTCATCGCTCACACTATCAACTACCCAACTACAAACCTTATTGCAAGGACAAAAGGTCCACCGCGAAATGCGTTGTGTTTATTCACTCGCCTCACTGTGACATCCCCTCAAAAATCCTTTCAAAATGAAACAATGAATTAGATTTACCGAAAGAGGGAGTGAGACAGACACGCGCCGTGCTTCAAAAACACCTCATCGAAAATACGTTAGAAATGAAACACGAAAGAAAACAAGCGTAAGCGTCCGCAAGCTTACATACATATTACGCCATTTTGATCCTAGCATTGCTAAGTTACTTGTCAAAAGCGAAAAATCTAAGTCATCAAAGAACCTACCGAAGAAAGTTTTTTCTCTCTGTCGCACTTGTAATTTCATACGTAAGTGCGACAGCAAAGCAAAACTTCGTGGTTCGCGGTAGGCCTCCATATTTGTTAGCTATTATTGTACTAACGCGCATACCAGTATAACCTGACCTCAAGACTCATATTGCTGGTGTCATGTATAATCTGAATCAATTAGACTGGACAGTGAAATGGTTACTTGATAAGCGGTTGAAATGCCAACCAAGTCTCACTGGGCATTTACGAAGCTAGCTTAGAAACAGTTATCGTTTAAGAGACCAAAATATTATTTAAATTATTGAAATATAATATAGTGGCGTACACAAAATATGATATTTTACATTAGTTTATTAATAAAAAAGTAAATATAATTTGTATAGGTGAAATAAACATGTACATTTTAACGATTTGAATTTGTAATACTTTTGTTAACGTGCTTCGTATAGTATTTCGATCATTTATGATTTTGACATATTTATAGTACGAGAAACTCGAAAAAGTTAGCTAGTTGTGTTTTATAAATAGTGATCAGTGACCATTCTTATAATTCTACCAAAATAACAATATATTAACATTGTTTTCGCGATAAAATATACCTGTGGGTCTTTCTTTGTGTCTTTTGCATACAAAAATCAAGTGTATATTACACGCCGGTGGCATTACCGCGCGAACGTTATTGAGGCTTTCGTTTGTTATCATATTACAATGCTATTATTACTGATAAATTATGAGGTGGTAAGTTAGTAATTTCTATATAATAATGGTACAAAAAATATTGGATTTGTTCTCCTTAGTTTGTTAATTGTTTGTCTGGTAGTTTATGGTTAGTATTTATTTCAATATATGAATGTTAAACTTAAAATGATATCAAGTAGCAAGGATTGATACTGAACAATCTAACAATAAAAAAATAATAAACTGCTAAATTAGAACAAGTTTCATAAAAGCATCATATTAAGTTGCAATAGGATGTATGTACTTTAACTCCTTAGTTTGATTCTTAAATGTATGTCTTCTGTTGTTAAAGTTCTGTTTTAAACCTCCAGAATTGCACTCCAAGTAAATATTTAAAAGGAAGTTTAGCAATGCCTAAATATGTATTTACATTAAATATGGTTTGCTGCCGTTGGAGTTGATGGAATAGTCGATGCTGCAAAAGTCTAGCAAGTACCTCTCCTCATTTGAAGTAAGACATTGTAACACCTCATTTTAGAGAATGAGGTACTCATACAAACTCATTTTAAATTGATGTCCTACCCATCACTACTTTGGACACACATTTTACCACTTTGGTAGTGTCTCTCGCGCAAACTATTCACTTTAGAAAAAAAATATATTAGGAACCTAAATATCATTTTTGAAGACCTATCCATAGATACCCCACACGTATGGGTTTGACGAAAAAAATTTTTTTTTTAATTTTATGACGTATTAAAAAAAACTACTCACTAGATCTCGTTCAAAACAATTTTCGTTAGAAGTTTGCATCGTAATGTATATCATATATTTTTTTTTGATTTTTCATTCTGTTATTTTAGAAGTTACAGGGGGGGGGGACACACTTTTTTTACTTTGGGAGGTTCTCTCGCGCAAACTATTCAGTTTAGAAAAAAATGATATTAGAAACCTTAATATCATTTTTGAAGATCTATCCATAGATACCCCACATGTATGGGTATGTTGAAAAAAAAATTTTTTTTTAATTTCATGACGTATTAAAAAAAAACTACTTACTAGATCTCGTTCAAACCAATTTTCGGTGGAAGTTTACAAGGCAATGTATATCATATATTTTTTTTAGATTTTTCATTCTGTTATTTTAGAAGTTACGGGGGGGGGGACACACTTTTTTTTACTTTGGGAGGTTCTCTCGCGCAAAGTATTCAGTTTAGAAAAAAATGATATTAGAAACCTTAATATCATTTTTGAAGACCTATCCATAGATACCCCACATGTATGGGTATGTTGAAAAAAAATTTTTTTTTTTAATTTCATGACGTATTAAAAAAAAACTACTTACTAGATCTCGTTCAAACCAATTTTCGGTGGAAGTTTACATGGCAATGTATATCATATATTTTTTTTAGATTTTTCATTCTGTTATTTTAGAAGTTACGGGGGGGGGGGGACACACATTTTACCACTTTGGAAGTGTCTCTCGCGCAAACTATTCATTTTAGAAAAAAATTATATTAGAAACCTCAATATTATTTTTGAAGACCTATCCATAGATACCCCACACGTATGGGTTTGATGAAAAAAGATTTTTTGAGTTTTAGTTCTAAGTATGGGGAACCCCCAAAATTTATTATTTTTTTTCTATTTTTGTGTGAAAATCTTAATGCGGTTCATAGAATACATCCACTTACTAAGTTTGAACAGTACAGCTCTTATAGTTTCGGAAAAAAGTGGCTGTGACAGAATCGGACAGACAGACGGACATGACGAATCTATAAGGGTTCCGTTTTTTGCCATTTGGCTACGGAACCCTAAAAATGACACTAGGTCGTTGCGCGCCGCCCGCCGCCGTAGGCAAGTGTGACAGAGAGCACACTAGGCACTCACGTGCAGCGAGTGTTGAGTGCAGGGATCGGAACCGGTTTTTTGCAAAAACATCGAAATAACCATATGGTGATGAAATAAACCGAAATATATATTTCGGTTTATTTCATACTCTAGATGTAGGACTCAGTTGTGTTTTCAGATAACGACTTCGTATTATTAGATTGCCTAATTAGAAATGAAGTAATTAACAAAGAACGAAAAAATACCGTTTTCGTTCCCATACAAAAAATACCGGTTTCCGATCCCTGGTTGAGTGTTTGACTCAACTACAGGATGTTTATTTAGTCACCTGCAATAATTTACTGGGTGAATACATAGGTCATATTGAGCAACTTTCACTATCGGACCAACCCCGAAATCGCGAAAAAATTTTTACTCTCCCATAGAAAAATCATATAATTTATTCATTGTGAAGTCATATACATTTCAATTAAGAAGTTATATACATATACAAACAAGTCAGACCATGACACCCCGTAGGGGCATACAATATTACTTAAACCTAATAGGGTTGTTTCCATCTACAAATCTTAGGGCAGAATTGTATCCCAATAAATTCTTTTGGATTATAAGAACATGTTAAACTACTTTTAGGGGACCTGTAATGACCATATTTTTGTAAATATTGAATTTAAAATATCTTTTGGCACACGTCACGTGACCAAACTCGAAACGTCATTGAAGATTCTGATGACGTCACAACTCTCGGATTGACACTGTTGACAGTTAGGCTATAAACAACAAATGTCAGTTGACAGTTCGTATCTTCTACGTGTGTATGTAGTTATGTGTCAAACCGTAAACTGTGACGTCACACAATTTTCAAAGAGCGTTTCGGGCGCGAAAGCATCTGTCATAATATATTTTGTTAATTTAACATATTTAAAGCCGTTTTTAGTATAAAAGTTCAATTTTAGGGCAACTATGAGTAATACGAGCGTTTCAAAAAATTGGAAACAACCCTATTACAGTACCTACATAATTAACTAACAAAATAATTACAAGAATGAGAAACTTATACTATAGGTCAATTATTACATGTCATATAATATCTTTTTTTATAGGCTTTAAATTATTATCATTTAAAAAATCTTTAACAGAGTAGTAACATTTGTCAATAAGGAATTTAATTTATTTATTTTTAAATACTGTCAACTGGGGTTCTAGCTTTATATAATCAGGAATTTTATTTGTTATAACTATACATTTATAATGAGGACTATTTCTGTTTATTTCCAAGTTGGTTTTTGGTAACATTAATTTATTTCTATACTTCGTTCTAGTATTTTCCTTATCTTGCTTTAGTTCGAATAAGTAGGGTAAAGGCACCTATTACCGTGGTAGTTAAGGAACTTTTCAAAAGAGATCCTAAAATTAAGGGTATCAATGCTGTCTAACAGCCAGGAATATTTTTTTTTCATCAGAGCATTTAATGAACTTTCCGTTTCACACGTTTTTGGATTCGTTTTGGTTTATTATATGTATTAAAATATTTTTTGAAGCCAAAATGACCAAATCTTCTATTACCGTGGCAAGGGACAGGCTGTGATTCTATTATCGCGAATTGAGCTTTCATTACCGAGGGTACAATTGGCATGATTTTTCTGCACTCGTTAATAGAAACCAAACTCAAAATTCGAAACCTAATACCGAGGGTTAAAACAATAATAACGACGTGGGTTCTGTATATTATTTTTGTGTCATTAAGTTTAATAATGACACAAAAATAAAAAATAAAACTATAGGAGTATGTTTAAAAATAAGAGATATATTCGAAGAGATTATAATTACACTTTGGCACAATCAAATACTATTAAATAGTTAACTTACCAAGTACCCACGAGTACCTGTATAACAAGTTATAAGTTGAATGTTTTACATGTAAAACAACAAAAATTATTGTTAGTAAAGTTTTACTAAGGACGTATATGACAAATAGGCCTGCCTGTTATTAAATAAAGTAATTTTTAAATGCTATAAAGATTGATAAGAATGTGTCTTACTGACATAATTAGCTGCACAAAAAAAAAAACAAGTAAGTAACATTTTCTCATAAGGCACAGCGTAAATTATAGTCGAAATTTTATAAGCTGGACGTTTACTACCTGAGTGAAAGTTTACCACAGTGAAATGGTAAACGTCCACCTCATAAAATTTCGACTATATATAAAAACATGAAATTTTTTAATTCTAATATTTTTGATAAGGTAATTAAGTTAAATAAAGTCTCTCACATATTATGTGTTATAATTTACCCGTTTATAATTAACAAATCACAGTACTTTTCTTATTGCTGATTCTTATAGCTAAAAAAATCATGTCTGAGATTTTGGACTACTGTATAAATAAAATTATATATAAAAAAAACTAATCGGAATTGTCCGGCAGTTGGGTACCCTTCCTTGTCAGAGTAATAACTGAATCAGAAAACAGAAGAATTTAAATCTGATAATGATAACTGAAGTCTAAATTTTATCAACGAAATCTGTACTTGCGGTACCCTAAATGCGATATTTCAATACAATACCAAATAGTCACACGGTAATAGATAACTCTTTAAGAGCCTATTACCGACCCATTCGATATTTCTCTGGGTCGGTAATAGATTTCTATACATTCTATTACCGAGGGTAATCTGATCATACCATCGGTAATAGGCTTAATTTGGAGTTTAATTAAACCTAATTCCGACCCATAAAAATAATAAAACACATATGGTTTTTCAAATCAAATCAAACACGTATATTACAAGCTTCTTGTAAAGACAAAATCACATAACTTGCAAGTAAATAGGTTTTAACTCAAAATAAAAAAAAGTTGACAGATTAAGGGTTCCCATAGAAACAAGGAAATCGGTGCTGAAGTTTTTGTCAAAAATTAAGGGTTAGTTGAATACTTTCCATACCACGGAAATAGCTCTTTAATAGCGTGAATAGATCAAGATTGGAATAAATAAAAGAAATTATAAAATTGATAATTTGTACCAAAACTAAAGAGTAAATAACAAAACTACCACTTTTTCTATTACCGTGCAATACCACGGAATTACTTACCACAGAAATAATTGGCGCCTATCACCGCTGTATTTTATTTTCAATTTTAAACGTATTTCCCGGTCAAAAACTAAGTTAAAAGTAATTCAAAATCGTGTAGAAAACAATACACAACCTCTTAAAAGGCATTGCACTAGTTTATTTGCCATAACTATTACGTAAAACACTAAGGAAGATTGGAGTGCACTTACCTGTGGTGTCACGTGTCTGTATGGAACAACCGGTTCTTGCGCCGCCGTCGCACAAACTGACGAATCGCGAGTTTTTTGTTACACTCACACAAATGCACACTAATGGGCACGATATACCAATGAATGAGCTTGTTTTGTGTATGCTTTATTTCTTAGGGAATAGATCTGTTTGCTTGCAAAATGAGTATTTGTAAACACCGCGGTGTTAGACGTCGATTTTGATACCCGCGTTAATAGCCGCCGTTACCCTATGGATTTTCCAGAACAAAGAGAGCGGCTTGTAAAATATAGATGCAAGGCAAGGTTAATAATTTAAATTCAATAAAGAAAGGGCGACAACTGTTGGGGATATGCACATTTGCCTGGACACGAATACATTTTTAAAATTTTTTTTGCATCACAAACAGTTTTTTGGAATCGGTACTGTCTCCCCACAGCACCACGGCGTAGCGGAGCCATGCGTAAGCATATGCGTGATATGCCGATAGTGCACACTTGAAATCTGTATTTGATTTTAGTATATTAAGCCCATATAAAAAAAATTGATATTTTTGTTTTAATATATTCAATATGTTCTTTCCAATTTAAGGCCGAGTCTATTGTTACACCTAGTAAGTTAAAATGTGTCACTTCTTCTATTTTACATGAATCAATATCTAAATTTATTTCCAAGGGTTTTTTTTGTATGGGCTTGAACTGTATAATTTTAGTTTTCATCAAATTAATTTCTAAGTTATGGTCACTCAGCCATTCTTTTACGGAAGTAAAATTATCATTAAGGTATGAATTGCATTCTGAACTATTCTTGCAACTAAACAATAGCGATATATCGTCGGCAAACATTACGGAGGAAGTGTTTGTGTCTAGGCATTTTGGCAAATGTCAAGGTCAGACAGCCAAAATATATGAAACAGACAAATTTTTGCGATTTCGGGGTTGGCTCCATAGTAAAAGTTGCTCATTATGTCCTATATACTCACCCCGTAAATATTTATTTATTTAATTTAATTTAATTTTAATTGCTAATATCAGGTCTCAGGTAACAATAAAATTGTCTCAATACATGACACCCATATCGGGTGTGACAATGACAGATGCTTCTTAAAAATAAATACATTTTTAGGGTTCCGTAGCCAAATGGCAAAAAACGGAACCCTTATAGATTCGTCATGTCCGTCTGTCTGTCCGATTATTCTCCATATCAATTATTCCTAATTTTTTTAAATAATTACAAATCAGGGTTGCCTAGAAGACAAATAAATAACATTGCAGGTGACTAAATAAACACCCTGTATGCATAGGTGTCTTATTTAAAGGAATTTACAGGAAATAGTGCTCTCAAGATTCGTGAGCTGCCTGAAAAGTAAAATACCTCATTTTCTCGGTGTTCCAATGACAATACAAATTAAGGAAACCATGGAACCGATGAAGGTAAGACGCCTTTTTTATTCTAAATAATATAATAAAATATGAAATAGATACCTGATTCTCTTTGCCTGATATATACTATTAGGTACTTAGTATATATCAAGTGTTTATTACATATTTTTGGGAGTTGTTACGAAACGACTGCTTACCATCAGGGTATGCTTGTTTGCCACCAACGTAGTATAAAAAAACTCTGTCTGAAAGCGGCCACCATTCCGTTAGCATTTTGGCCTACCTGCCATCACTCTGCCTGGCAACATGTCCCGCCCAGCTCCATTTTAATTTGGTGATGGCGTGTCCGAAATAACTAGGTACCTTTTTACAAAATATCAAGTTCCTAGCTTAAAATAAAACTTGAACCCCATACAAACTTTCATCCCCTTTTTAACCCCCTTAGGGGTTAAATTTCTCAAAATCATCATTACCTAAACCTTCTGTGATCGAATACAAAAATTAGCTAAATCGGTCCAGCGGTTCTCGAGTTTATGCGCGACTAACAAACGCATTTCATTTTTAGTGTTCCGTAGTCAACTAGGAACCCTTATAGTTTCGCTATCTACTATACTTTAAGCTCCAGTTTAGCTTATTGTGACGGAAGAGTAACTACGGAAACCTACTCTGAGCATGGCCCGATATGCTCTTGGCCGATTTATTATTTATATAGATAGATAGAAGATATATAATTTAATTTCATGTAATAAAATAATAGCCCATCAAAAACACTTTCATATAAAAAGTTTGCCAAGACGAAACCATAAGGCTCAACAAGTTATCAGATCTTTTGTAGAGCCAAGCTTCTATTAACTCTACAAGCCCAACTTCATAAACTGTACACCTTAGTCAAAATATACGGCTTGGCCGGCTCTGGCTTGGCTTCGCTATATAACTTTCTGACTGTGCGAGCTTCATGGTTTCGTCTTGGTAACATTTTACATGAAAATGTTTGTGATGGGATTTCACTTATTTTTGTAAGTTGCTTATGACAATCTTCCATCCCCTAATTTAAAGGGTTGGGGGTGGTTTACTATTAAAAATCCTGAAATCCGTATCTGGGGGCATCTTTTATACAATCTGCTTTTTTTACTGATTCCCCCCCTTTTCACCCTAAAGGGGTCATTTTGGTGTTTAAACTATTTTATATCCTTGATCCTTCCCCATAACAAAAACTACCTATATACCAAATTTCAAGTTAAGAGGGTTCATTGCAACAACGAAGCGCTTCGAGAAAAGGGAGGTAGCGCGTATTGGCGGTGGCACTACCGTGCCTCCAAATTATAATTAATGTAATTCAAATTGCATATTTTTTAATTAAAATAATCAATAAACTGTATAAATTAACCATTCAAAGCTCGATGTCCAGATTCAACTATGGCAATTTTATATTCGAAATATTATGACAGTTCATAGAGCTTTCAAACCGGTTGTTATCCGGTTTTTATTGGGCTGGGCATATTTAACCAACCGGCATATATAACCCCAAAACGTCAAAGTGACTCCCGCTTCGTTGCGAATACTATCAACCCCAAACTATGTATTGCACATACGTGTGTAGGGCATAAAAAAATTAGAGCAGAGGGCCTACCGCGAACCACGTTCGACGTGTTGCCTCTCTGTCGCACTTGTAAATTCGTACGTAAGTGTGACAGGGAGGCAACCCATCGAACGTGGTTCGCGGTAGCCCCTCAGATATAGAGAGACACTATGTGGCTGTATTTGGTACCATCTACTTGCTAACTATTTTCATCCACCTTGTGGTTGACGTTTATAGGTAGGTATATAGAAACGCTCATAGTTTTACAGTTTATACCCACATATTAAATTTGTAGGTGGCGGACGGAAGAACTCTTGCATTTCAAACTCAGGACCACCCTATCAGTCTGTGCACTCCAACACAAAATCTTCGGTAATTTAAAATGTTTAAATACTTTCTAATTAACTGCTTGTTGAAATTGCTGTCTGCCGGTCGGACAAAGAGATTGATTTAGCTATACTAAATTATTTTAAAAAATGCTTTAAGTATACGTCTAATAACTGTATATTAAAATAAATGGTTTTCACTTGTTTCCTTTATGGTCATTTATTTAAAGTTACATGTTTGTCAGAGTAATTTAAAAAAAGTTATAAAATTGGAGTCAAATTCGGGCTTCATGTCATATAAATAAGTAGGTATTGTCATTTCCTTACTAGAACAAATATAAATTCAACTAAGATGAAATAATTACATCAAATTATTACCTATTTTACCAACCTCTATCGTAAAGTCTACTTATTAATTCAAAGCTCATTTATCTATCATTTAGCGCCGGGTTTCGTCGCCGGCGTTCATGTTTTTTATACGATATTTTTATCACTGTTATCAATCCAAGTTTAGGCCCTTTCATTAGGTGATGACAGCTGAATAGGGCTTCGTTGTGTTGTGAGGGAAGGCTGGCCGGCGGTTTGGTCAAAGAATCTGGCTACGGATGGCGATAAGTTCCGATGATGTGCAGGAGACGCGCCGCTTCGAACGCTCTGTAACAGCAGAGATAAGTCTGTCAAGCCATTTCTGTCGCTATAAAAACGCGGCATTTAAAAAAAAATGTAGACGCGAAGGGAAGGGGGGGTGTAGGCCCCATAGACAATAAGAATTTTGCGCTTTTTCCTACTGACAAAGTTGTTTGGCAGACTATAATTGACAACATTTGATGATTTTCATTTGCCTTAAATTGAAAACAATTTAGAGAAACACGCGTGTAGATTCCGAAAAAAAGTTTTTGGAATGTTTAAAACAAATCATCTAAGTTTCTTTGATAGTTTTTCATGTAGAATTTGATTTAGAATTTATAGCGATTTGAAGTTGTTTAACAATCGGTTTTCTAATATTTTTTTAATTTGCTTGTTTCTTATTTATTTCTTACCAGCCTGTTTTGTCTGGTAACTCTTGGCGATGACTGCGGAGTAGTAAGCGTTGTTGTCAATAGACTGTCTAGCTTGTATCCCTTTGCTAGCTGCTCGACGGTTTTTCCTGAAGTAGGTAATGTGATACGATAAGTGAAATTACACAGTAATAATAGGTATAGGTAGGTACTGCGCGATTGTTGAAATATTTAAATGCCATTGGATTTCGTTTCGTAGACCCTTTATAGGCAGCAATACAATTTAGTGTCCATCAACCACCTCACCGGAACCTAGTTGCTGACCGTATAGTAGCGGCTAAACTTTAATTACTCACGTACCTGTCAATGTTGTTGGGATGTGAGTATTGCATCGTCCGGTTTGTAAGATTGTCTTGATGGCAGCTATATTATGAAACACGATGGCGACTGCGGCACCGTCAGCCAACTGAGAAGAATCGCAACATGACAATAGGAATCCCCATTTATCGGTATCCCAGTGCTTCTCAGAAAATACCGCTAATTGCAATGTCGATGCACCTACAAACAGATAAGAGATTTACAGTTGGACTCGGAACTTACCTACTTTGATTTAACATTTAAAAAATGCGAATTTACCTGAATCTCCTAACAAATGAGGGTTGGCACGATAATGTAGCAGCGTCTTCACTAGAGAATACGCTCCAAGACGTGCTGCTAGTCGAATCGGCCATCCTCCTTCGTAATTTGGATCTAACCCTGTACTCAATAGATCACTTAGTTTACGTTCGTCGTTGTTGCGAATGCAATTTTTAATTAAATCTGTTTTATTTTCCATTTTGGCAATAAACCTAATATTTTAATAATCAATTATTTTCAGAACTACCCTCGGTTTTAGTAAATAGGTATGTATACTTGGCGCGGCTTCCACTTAGTTCCCGCCCAAGAAATCAATCGTTCCTTTTTACGTTACATACACGAGGTATGTGAGAATGCGTTTTATTGTTGGATCGCCACTATTTATTAATAATCTGAATGAATAAATGTTGTTCTTGTTTTAACGGTATACCTAATTATTATTAAAAAGAACTAAATAAAAGTTTAAAAAATATACCTTTTGAAAATGTATGGAATAAGAAAAATACGCACGTCTGCTGTCAGTCTGATTACCTGGGGGCCTACCGCGAAAACCGAAATTAGCGAATTACGGGGATCTTTCTCTTTTACTCTCTCACTAAGACCTAATTAGAGTAATAGAGAAAAATGCCCGCAATAGGGTTGTTTCCATCTGAGGAGTGTCTTTTCAAAAGGGCTTATTTCCACTTTCAACTTTTTTTAACTATGAATGTAGTTTTGCTAAAAGTAGAGAAATACATATATACTTTGAGTTTCAAGTTCTAATAAGTCTTCTTGTCCTCAAAAAAAAACTAATTCAAAAATCAAAGTCCGGATCAAAAGGCCTTATTTCTCTCTTATAATATGAGAAACAAATAGGCCTTTTTATAAGTGTGTATTATACATTATTTTTTATCTACGTTGAATCAGAACTTTTTGTAGGACTCTAAAATTTGAAGCTGGCTATATAAAAACCAGATAAAGAAAAAAACTAATGCATTGGATACCTTTTGTCAATGGGAAAAATTTGCTAAAAAAACAGTTTGGAGACGACTGGATTAGGTTACCGGAGCTGGTTTAGTATAGAACCGTATTAGACAAATGTAATCTATCAGCAGAAGAAAATCGAGACGAAGTCGAATGCGATTGTTGCGAAGATGATGCAGAAGAAGTTCACGTGTAAATGTATTCTGCTTAAACTTAAGTTAGCTATTTGCTGGTAGTAGTTGTTAAGTTAATTTCACAATAAAAAGGTATCCGTTTCAAGAGTTTATTTCTGTGATGTACACATCAAAAAGGTTTATTTCTCACAAGGCCGCAACAAAACGGCTTAATTCCAAAAGCTCGCATCAAAAGGACTTAACTCTGAAAAAGATATGTTAATTAACATAATTAAGTAGGTAGATTAAGCAATGTATGTAGTGCCATAACATTTATAGCAACTTAATTTAATATAATATCGAGAAAAAAGCAATTATTTCGAAATGGAAACCGTGGATTTATGTTTTTCCCAATTTCCCAAAAAAAGTTCAAAGTGGAAATAAGCCCTTTTGAAAAGACACTCCTCATCTACAAATCTTAGGGCAGAATAGTATCAGATTATGGATTATACGAACATGTTAACCTTTAGTGGACCTCTAATGAGCATATTTTTGTAAATATTGAATTTAAAATATCTTTTAACACACGTCACGTGACCGAAGTCGAGACGACATTGAAGATTCTGATGACGTCACAACTCACGGTTTTACACTGGGCTATAACCGCGAAAATCGAAGTTCATCATTGCAGGCATTTTTTTACACACTTATTTAGCTTCACCGCGTATCTTCTTTCTTCTTTGTATAAATCTACATATATATATATATGTACATATGTGCTTCAAATCTTGTAACTTAAATTTGAACTACTTCCTGGTGTCTGTTTGAGCTGAAATTTGGTATACTTCCGTATTTCCGATGACAATGCAATAGTATGCTAACATGGAGCTGATCTGATGATGCAGTCAGAAGGTAGGCAAAGGAACTCTTCGATGGGATAACGTAAACACATTGAATTTAGGCTCATTTGAAAGGTTTCCATAAGTACTTGATAGACATATAAAAAAGAGAAAGTGTAGTCGGCAATAAAAGTGTGTGTGAAAAATATTTTTGACGGTTACTTGTTCTCTGTCATTCTAATTACGTCTTAATAAGAGTAAAAGAACAAGATCCCCGCAATATACGATTTTCGGTTTTTGCGGTAGGCCCCCCGTTGTCTGTTCCAAAGAGTAAAGTAAGTATATAGGTCTGTTCTCGCACAAAATTTAATACTCAAGCCGTAGCCATTTTGGTGGTGGGCAATTAATTGAAGCTTCGATATCGGCACTAAAAAGTAACATCATAGAAATGCTAATGGATAATAAATACTTCATGATATATAATTACTCATTATTACAGAAAACATATTTTATTAGCTGGTTAAAAACCCACACGCACGCATACACAGCTTGCCCACCACCTAAATGGCTACGGCTTGAGTATCAAATTCTGCACTGAGAATAGACAACGGGAGGCCTTGGTGTTACGTGTGTATGTACCTATATACTTACTTTACTCTTTGGTATGTACATAGTTATGTGTCAAACCGTAAACTGTGACGTCATACAATTTTCAAAGAGCGTTTTGGACGCGAAAGCATGGGTCAAAATATATTTTGTTAATTTAACATATTTAAAGCCGTTTTTAGGGTAAAAGTTAAATTTTAGGGCAACGTTTGGTTAATATAGAACGTATTACAAGCGTTTCAAAAAATTGGAAACAACCCAATTGACGAACTTCGTATTTCGCGGTTATAGCTCTGTTGTAGTTACTTTGGTTTGAATGTGTCTTTCCATTCCATGGTCTTTCCTTTCAGTGTTGTCACATCTACCAACTTTTTGGTAGATCTACCTTTTTTGCCTGCGTTCTACCTATCTACCTCCCTCGGCCTGAAATCTACCTATTTTTCAAAATGGTACAATTGTAACCAATTCTCAATACATGTGACGGAATTACTTAATTTCTACCGAATATAGATTCGATTTAATGAAAACTTGCCAAAGAAACAGATTATACAAACAGGATCATTACCAACAAACAATGGAAATCCTAACTTTTGTTTCAATTTCTTTAACAAACACGTGTACTAACATCACAATATTAAAAACTAATAAATATGTATTTTGAAACATTTTATACACATTTTTAATCATAAAAATGTATTTGCTATTGAGTGGTAGATCTACCTATTTTTCATTTTAAACTCCACCCATTTCTACCTATTTTTGCACCCTGTTCTACCACTTCGCCAAAATTGTATGTGACAACACAGTTTCCTTTCATCAGTGTCAGTGTCACTGTCACACTGTCACATGTTAAAAGTGAAAACGATTTTTTGCTGTTGTTATATAGTTTCTTGGTTTATTTTGATTATAACGATACGATGGTTCGGTTTTATGTTTAAACTCATGAAAAATAATGCTCTCTCAGTTAACACCAAGTGCATTTTGAGTCGTGGGTTAAATATTTATGCGCAATCATTAACATTCATGGGTACTACTTAGAAGATACCAGATGATTTGTTATTCCTTTATAATGGGACGGTAAGGCTCTATTTGAATTCTAATATAGAATTGATTACTTCGAAGCTCCTAAGAATATAATTACCATGTGAAATATATGATTTCGCGGACTTACAGCCACAAAGAATGGAGAAAGATTGCAAAACGTGAAAGAAGAAGACTTATTAGAAAGAATAAAGCCATGATGCGAGGTAAGGAATGTCTTTTTTTAAAGTTCACTGGCAATTATGACCAGCAGATCAACAAAATAAAGGCTGATTTGTATTTTTTTACTATTTTCACCATATAAAAGAATAATAATCACCCCTGTATAAAATTTCTTTGTTGTGGTGCATAGTGCTGATTAGTTGCAGATTATTGTACCTCCCTAATTGTAAATGTAATTCCAATTCATACTTTTCTATTTTCAGATAACATATTGAGTCCATCCCACAGTGGTTACAACATATGGTTAAAGCAACAAGAAGATTTAGATCTATTTGAAAGAGAGCAAATTGAAGCTGTAAATAGAGTTGAGAATGAAAAATGGATTCATGCAGAAAAGGTTGCCATAAAGCAATGGGCAGAGTTGCAGCACAGAAAGGAAAAACTAAACCAGATACGGCTTGAACAGGAGGCTACATTAAAAATGGTAATGGAAACAATATTTAATCTTATTAAAATTTATGTAACCTATTCTGTACATAAATATTTTTTTGTCTGTTGTGTATATGTGACACAATATGACCACAAACATATAGGATGAGGGTAAATTTAAAATTATCCCCATTTTGACACTTTCACTGCAAATTCTTAGATTAAGGATTAACTTAGGCTGTAATGTTTTGTATATATAAATAATAAATAAAAAGCCTTTATTTCCAAATTTCCCATTTTACATTTGAAGTTTTATTACTATTTATTTATTTAATTTGGACCACTCTTCAAGTGTTTTGTTTATAGAGCTACACAATTTTTTTTTTTGTATATAGGTAAATGTGTTTTTCTAATAAGGTCCGACCGAGAATGCTTTATCTGTCTCGGCCGAGAACGAGACCGAGATTCAAAGGGATTCTCGGCCGAGACCGAGACCGAGACCGAGAATTTATAAAATAGAAGAAAAAAAAACGATTTTTGCAGTCAAAATGTTTTAATAGTCGAAATTTGACGATTTATCAGAACAAGTTATCATGATCAATTCGTAGCGCTATTAAATGGTATTTTTAGGGTTCCGTAGCCAAAATGGCAAAAACCCTTATAGTTTCGCCATTGCCGTCTCTCTGCGTCTGTCCGTATGTCACAACCATTTTACTCGAAAACTATACGATATATTTTATAACGATATATGGAACGAAGGTGTATTATATAATGCAAGTCGCGTCTTAGTAAGTTAAATAATTAAGCTGTAATAAATACTTTTTCAGGAAAATTATTTTGAATATCTTCTTATTAAAACGAAGCAAGTGCCACGAACATTCTCTCTTTTACTTGTCTGGCTTTTTGTATTTTATGAAGGTACGGAACCCTCCATTATGCGTTGCCCGACATGCACTTGGCCGGTTTTTCTAGTACGGATGTGCACAAAAAAGAGGTACAATAATCATAATTATAGATATATATTGTAACCCAAAAAACGTATTTTTTCAGCGTTATGGTCCGTTAAATTGTGACAATGCTCGTCGTTTAACTGGTCAGTTAGTGACTTGCTACTAAGCTAAGCCACATTAAATGAAAATCAACCTATGTCTCAACAACCACACCGCGATTTTCGTCAAAATTGCATAGAAGCATCCGCAAAGTTAGCATGAAATTATGTCCAATATTCCACAATAGTAATCCGCCACAGGTATTGTTTTGTACCTACCGCAGCTTTACCTTTTCTCGCAAATAAAAATATATTAAGTATCAAAATACCCAGTGTCATCTTACACCCACATAAAGTTAATTTAAGTTAAATCTCAATAACAATATACACTCATTTATTAACTCTTCTGCAATAACAACAACCACAAAACGAAAAGAACCAAAGAACAAGTCATTACTCGCAACCGAACCTTTTTTTTTTTTTTTTTCTAGGGGGGAAAATGCATTCCGCATACCACCCGGGTGCGGGGGGCGAGCCGAGTGGTTATGTGGGACTCCCGTCCAGGCTAATGAGGCCGACGGTATACCCACTAAAAACCCCCCATATGTCACCTCGCCGCCTTATTGGTGGGGTTACGGGAACGCTTGCGCACTCATCCGCGACCCCACCGGCGGCAGCCGCCCGCGAGCGGCTCCCTCGCAAATGCCCGAAGGCCCTTCACGCTAGGCGCGCCAGATGGTTCGACGCGCCTTCCTCCTCGGCCTCCGTCCTGCAGTGTAGCGGACCCCCCCGAGCCCGCCACAAGGAGGCCACGGGCGCCAGAAAACTCCCAGCGCCCGGCGGCAGATGAGGTCCATGGTTCTGCCGCAAACCACAACTCGGCTGCAGAGGACAGGGAGAACGGCACACCGTAATACCGACACTCCTCTTCCTCTGCAGCCCCACCAACGCCGCTACTGCGGAACGGCCCCGCCAAGATCGCAGGGGATAGGGAGAGTGGCGCATCGTGATACCATCACGCCTCTTCCCCTGCGATCCCACCTCGGCCGTCGAGGATAGGGAGAACGGCTCACCGCAATACCGACACTCCTCTTCCTCGACGGTCCACCTCCAGCGCGTCACAAGCGGGCTCACCAAGCCCACTTGGAGCGTCCTCCTCGGGCCAGCCCGCACCTCAAACAGGCCGGCCCTGGTTGCCTCTTCGCTTCACCGTGGGTGACCAAGCCACGGCTACTAAGCCCCTCCACCACGACAAGGTGGGCAACCCGCGGGGGGTCGCAACCGAACCTATCCGATCCCAACCCAACATTTGTTAAGTAATTGGCTTAAAATGTGGGTACGAAACCAATCAAAATCACAAAAAATGTCACACCACGCGTGCGATGCAACCAACTGGTGGCTTAAAAACGGGCGCTCGTGCGCGGTAAATTCAAATCCACCAACGATAACTTATTGCCTAGTCTCGGTCTCGGCAAGAATCTCGGCCCATTTTGGCCGAGAGCCGAGACCGAGATCTCGGCCCGATTTTTGGCCGAGAATGCCGAGACCGAGACCGAGATCTCGGTCGGACCTTATTTTCTAAGCTATAGTCTCTGTATAGTAATCATAGGGATGGGCTGAAAAAGACTGCTATGACAATTTCAAAGGATATACTGACTTACTCCTATTATCACAATATGTGATATGATACCTGTGCCAAAGAAGGCCCAGGTCTTAAGTTTGTCTACATAGATATATATTCATATTTCTGTGCTTGCCTAATGCCTACTATCAAAATTGCATACATATTTGTTAGTACCTTAGCCAAAACTACAAGTTCATATTAAACATAAGAAGAATAAAAATAATGATAGGCCTTTTTTGGTGCAGATATCTTACCTTACCTAGTAGTGATTATTGGACAAAATTTATTTATTGTTTTAGACATGTCTACAAGTTTTGCTGCATTTAAGTTTTCTCTTGTGCACACAGCTGCAAAAGTGCATACCCACTTTATGAATGGAACTAATAAAGTGGGTATGTACTTATGTGGTTCACTGTAAATATGATCCCATCAAAACCGTAAATGTGAAATGAGAGCCAAGTTCAATATAACATTAAGATAATGCGTCGTTGTTGTCTTCGCCTACAAAAGAATTGAGATCTATATGGATGCCAAGTTCTGTGTTGAAATCCTGAATTTTTAGTTACAAGAATATGCAACGTTCTAAAATTCATTTATATAACAATTTCTTGTTTCTTCATACTACCATAATGTTTGCTGCTAAAATTTAAACAGACAATTATTTACACAATGCATTTATTTCACTTGGGACGTTATTCAATTTCTAGATTTGACTTGGCAAGTTTTTATTTTACGTACAGGCATATTATATTATATTTGGTTATTTTACTTTTCTAAAATTGTATTTGTTAGTAAAAACTAGCCAAGTCAAATATTGAAATTGAATAACGTCCCAAGTGAAATAAATGCATTGTGTAAATAATCGTCTATTTAAATTTAAGATTAAATATATATTTCCTATTAAGCAATAGCAAATAGCAAATATATATCTCAATTCTTTTGTAGGCGAAGACAACAACGACGCATTATCTTAATTTTATATTGAACTTGGCTCTCATTTCACATTTATGCCCATTCATTATCTGCAATTTTTCTTACACGTTTTCGGTTTATATTTAATTTGGCCAAGTCGGGCCGGTATAATTTGCGTAGGCGGTTGTATTCTATTATAGAGTTGTTGTACCTTGATTGGACTTGGATCTAGATTAATAAGATGTACTCCGTCTAAGGTTTTACATTTAGAGAGTGCAACGTAAGCCTACCCTTTGCTAAATATTGAGGAGCCTATATCAAGAAGAGCGCTGTCAAGACTAAGGCCTTGTGATTTGTGGATAGTAATAGAATATACTAAGCAAATAGGACATTGTTTCCGATGACCATATGCATTACTTAATATCTGAAACTTAGTCTTGACACGTTCTAATTCGTACATTAAATTATGATTACATTTGATTGTAATTTTACGTGCGTTATTGTTGCTGTTGACGTCCCAATGTACCTTTTCTATTTTTCCAAGGGATCCGTTTACCAGCCCCTTACTGCCATCTATGTTTCTTCGCAACATTACACGTGCACATATTTTTATTGTGATAACATTTTCTGAGCCAGCGGTTATTGATGAATCATCCTCGTTCTTTTTCAGTACTTCCTTTGCTCTTGTTTTTAAATACCGTGGACAGTCTATTTCGTTTGTGGAATTTAATTTAATTTCTGGTTGTTCCATACTTGCCAACATTGCATTATTAAACTGATTGCACATATTTTTAGTGGGAAATAAGCAACGGTATTATCGGGCAACAGTTTAAAATAAGTTGTAATTTCTTTAAGTAGGTCGTTGTGGTTTTTAGCGGTCAATTTAAGGAGTCGATTAGACAAAGCACACCTGTCTTGACTTGTTATTACACCCATTCTTACTCGATCCAACATTTTGCCGAAAAGTTGGTCGTTTTTTTTCCTCAAATGGCGACAGTTGTCTCAGTGGAGGCAGTTTGAGTAGATCGCCAAACAACACTATATGAATTCAAAATATACTTATGTTCTTTTTTTCAATCGAATTTTTATTAATTTTCTGATTTCAGATTTTTTCCCTTATAGCCTAGCCTACGTTGTTGCCAAATATCACGTTTCTAGGTCATCTGGAAGTGGGTTAGGTTTTGGATCTATAGAAAAATATGTTATGTAGCGCTGGTGGCCTAGCGGTAAGAGCGTGCGACTTGCAATCCGGAGGTCGCGGGTTCAAACCCCGGCTCGTACCAATGAGTTTTTCGGAACTTATGTACGAAATATCATTTGATATTTACCAGTCGCTTTTCGGTGAAGTAAAACATCGTGAGGAAACCGGACTAATCCCAACAAGGCCTAGTTTATTCTCTAGGTTGGAAGGTCTGATGGCAGTCGCTTTCGTAAAAACTAGTGCCTACGCCAAATCTTGGGATTAGTTGTCAAGCGGACCCCAGGCTCCCATGAGCCGTGGCAAATGCCGGGACAACGCGAGGAAGAAGAAGGAGGAGAAAAATATGTTTTTTCTTTTTTCATTCGAGTTTTCAATAATTTTCTGTTTTTAGATTTTTTCCCCTATGTACACCTAATAGCCCACCTTGATGCCAAATTTCAAGTTTCTAGGTAATCTGGAAGTGGATTAGGTTTTTCTTCTATATCAATATTTTTTTTTTCAATCCAGTTTTTAATCATTTTCTATTTACAGAATTTTCCCCCTATATACACCGAATAACCTACCTTGTTGCCAAATATCAAGTTTCTAGGTCATCTGAAAGTGGGTTAGGGTTTTGACCTATATTGATATTTGATTTTTCTCAATAATTTTCTGTTTTCATATTTTTCCTCTTATGTACACCTAATAGCCTACGTTTTTGCCAAATAACAAGTTTCTAGGTCATCTAGAAGTGGGTTAGGTTTTTGACCTATGTCAATATATGACTTTTTTTAAATCGAATTTTTAATAATTTTCTGTTAATAGCCAACCTTGATGCCAAATTTCATGTTTCTAGGTAATCTGGAAGTGGGTTAGGTTTTTGACCTATATTAATATATGATTTTTTTTCAATCGAATTTTCAATAATTTTCTGTTTTCAGATTTTTCCCCCTATGTACACCTGACAGTCTACCTTGTTGCCAAACATCAAGTTTCTAGGTCATCTGGAAGTGGGTTAGGTTTTTGACCTAACCCACTATATGATTACTATATGTTTTTTTTTTAAATCGAATTTTCAATAATTTGCTGATTGTAGATTTTTTCCCCTATGTATATCTAATAGCCTATAGCAGGTCAAAACCTATATCGAAATATGATTCTTTTTCAATCGAATTTTCTATAATTTATGTTTTCAGATTTTTTCCTCTATGTACACATAATAGCCTACCTTGTTGCCAAATATCAAGTTTCTAGGTCATCTGGAAGTGGGTTAGGTTTTTGACCTATATCAATATATGTTTTTTTCAATCGAATTTTCAATAATTTGCTGATTTTAGATTTTTTCCCCTATGAATATCTAATAGCCTACCTTGATGCCCAATTTTAAGTTTCTAGGTAATCTGGAAGTGGGTTAGGTTTTTGTTCTATATCAATATATGATTTTTTTTCAATCGAATTTTCAATAATTTTCAGTTTTCAGATTTTTTCCCCTATGTACACCTAATAACCTACCTTGGTGCCAAAATTCAAGTTTCTAGGTCACCTAGAAGTGGGTTAGATTTTTTGATCTCTAAGTCAGTCAGTCACAAAAATGCCGGTTGTTAAACATTAATTTATCAATAACTGTTTGAGCTACGTTTATGAAATTTTGTATTTTAGACAAGCTAAAGGGTTTGAATAACTGTGCCAAATTTCATGTGTGTAGGTTAAATAGGTTCCAAGTTGTGAAGGGGTCAAAAGTAGCTGGAAATGGTTCGTGTAATATTACACACGGTTGCGTCGCCAGTTCCTTTTTCTTTGAACTTGGCTGGACACGCTACCGCGTGTCTAGATTAATGTTTGACACCTTACTAAAATACTAAAACTATTATTATTGTACATTTCAGGAAAGAGAACTGGAACAGAAAAGAAAGGAAGAAGAAGAAAAGAGGCTTAAAGTAATTGAAGAGGAAATTATGCGAAAACAGCAGGCATTCATGGAAAAGCTTGAGCAATTCCTCACTGGAGATTCAGAAGATCCACCTGCAGAATTACTTGTATCCAGTGAAACCAAACCAAATCATGAGCCTTGTCCTTTCTTTGTTAAGACTGGGTGTTGCAGGTTTGGTAATCAGTGCTCAAGAAATCACCAGTTTCCAGGCATAAGTAGGGTATGTCTTAGTGCATGCTTCACAAAAGTCCCTGCCTCGCACAGCTACACTTTAGAATGAACTGACCCCTGCAGTATTTCCGGACTGATACATCCTTTAAAACTTTAAGAAAAAAGATACTCCCATCTAATTATTAAAGGCAGTCAACGCACTTACAACGCCTCTGGCATTAGGAGTAATGATAAATACTTACTCAGAAGATGCTTGTGTGCCTGGTAAATCATGGAAAAAACACAATTGACTCTATAAGGCGAAAGCGGTTAATCAATAAAAAAATCTGAACATTTTAAGTTTGCATTCATAGGAGTTTGGAAAGTTATTAAGTTTATTCTTATTTCATTTGTTACAGATAATTCTAGCTGCCAACTTTTTTACACACATTGGCATTAACAATGCATTAGACAATGATTATGATGCAGATGACTTACTAGAACATGAGTATAGTGAAACTTATAAAGACTTCAAAGAATTCTTCTATGATGTTTTACCGGAGTTTGAAAAACATGGGCAAATTTTACAGTTCAAAGTAAGTATAATTTGGCTTGCAGATGCAACATGATGTATCCTTTACAAAACAATAAGTGCAAATAGCAGAAATTATTGCGGCTGTTTGTGTAGGACATTCTGATTCATGTCTAATATTACCAAGCTTACCAACCTAAACTGATCATGTATAGTATTTATATCAATCAAAAATCTACGTAATGCTAAAGTTAGTACGGCAAAGAGTTATTGACTGTACAAAATGTGTAAAGGCTGAGAAAAAATCGTGCCCTCGAGTTTGACAACTAAACTGGCTGGTGCTATAAGTACGACATAATATATTTTGTTGTATGAAGCCAGCCAGCCATAAAGTTTAAACCATTATCAATCGAGCAAAATAGGTACCTAAAATCAAGCACTGAGATGATTAACCTCCTCCCGAATTCTCAAAGCGAAATATACCTTAGATGCGAGCCACAACTATTTGTAGACTTTATATTACACCATCTCTACAATTTGGATAACACTTGTGCATGGGAATAACATGTGCAAGGCAGTTGAAAGGCAGAATGATGCTAGCATTTATAGGTATATCTACATACAAGGGTAAGATTAAACAAATAGCTTAAGGAAGTCTACTAGTAATCATAATTTAAGATTTATTTTTAAATGACTCATTAAGCAAATTCAGAGGGGCTATATTCCGTTTCAACAATACTTTGATCACAGCTTTGGTGTAAGAAACAGAGGTTTGTAAATATACCGTACCAATCAATTATGTCAAAAAGGAAAACAAAAAGAAAATTTAACCTTCGTAATTTTTCAGGTATGCAATAACTACGAAAAACACCTTCGTGGAAATACCTATATAGAGTTTGCAAAGTTGCGATGTGCTGTCTCTGCGTACCGCGCATTGCACACGCGTTGGTTTGCCGGAAAACAACTTTCGCTACAATTTTGTCGCATAAACTCGTGGAAAACTGCGATTTGTGGTAAGCAAAAAAAATTGTACAATATCATACCTAAGTATTTATGTAGCGATATACGTAAGCTAGAAACTCATTTTGTCAAATATTTTACATCGTCTTGTATGTGACAAGCCCTTAATTAATTCACACTACTTATTATTTTTCAGGTCTTCAGTCAACAAAACGATGTCCTAAGGGTCGTTCATGTAATTTTCTCCACGTTTTCCGAAATCCAAATAATTTATTCCCACTTAACTTGAGCCATAATCAAGAATCTGAAAGGTGATAATTTTTTTTTCATCAAATAACGCCATATTATTCCTAATAAGTTTCTGTTTGTGATTAAAATGTTCGTATCGTGCTTCGTGTAGTTATAGACATATAAAAAAATGGTTTTCTTAAATGTTGACCTTAAAAAATACGTACTTAGATCGTGTATATAGTTCTCAGTAACAAAATCGGATGTTTGACGGCGAATTACGTTGTCGCTCTCTAATGCTTCACTTATCTTACAACGTGGTTTCAACGAAAACATTTTTTTCTAGAAAACACCGAACACCTCCAAGATCATGGCGTTGGTCTGAGTCGCCGGAAGTCGAAATATCAAGGAGGCGACGTTCTCGTTCCCGGTCCCGAGAAAGAAGCCGCAGATCATCTAGGCAAGACGAGCGAAGAAGAGACTCTAAACGGCGCAGACGCAGGTCGCGTTCACGGCGGCGGAGCCCAGAATCCGAAGCAAGGAAATAATAAAATCTATTTTTTTTTTATCAATAATTTGAATTTTAATCATCTTTTAGATAATAACACGTGCATTGCATAAATAATTACGCAAGCGTGCGTGCGTGTGTGTGTGTACGCATTTCATGAAATATTTCACACTTACACTTACGTGTTCACGATCACAATCGGTTTTCGGCAGTGGAATCCTGCTGGGCCCATAACCTGCGAAGAATTAGTACACAAATAGCCACTCACTGAGAACACGGTGTATAACAAAATACCATATTATTAATATCAACCGTCACTAAGTAAAATAATGAAATACAGAATTAGCAGCCTCCGCCTTGACTAACTACTTGACGTCCCATAATACTGACTTGATTTTTGACAACCCTAAATAGCCGAAAGGGATAGTACCATACATAGGAAAGGGACAGCATCATTCGTCCCTGAACCGCTGTCAAGCTTCGGTTTGGTAGAAAGTTTCTTTTCTGTACGGCAGGTAACACTTTTACTTATTCTGTGGCTATTGGAGGATTTAACAACTGGAGACGCCTTGTCTGTAATTTTCTGTACAAAACAGTCTGCCGTTTTTTGCAGTGGAAGGGGCACGTCAAAAGTATGGGTATTTGTACGTTACGTTTATGCCAGAAAACGTCAGTCCATATAAGCTCTTACAGGCGACTCGAGTTGTTAAATCCTCTAAGGCCTCCGCTTTCAATATTAATTCCTCAACTCTCGATAGACTCTATCTATCGGATAGAGAACCGTCACATATTCTATTAGGGAGGTCCACACAGAGCGAACATACGCGCGAGGCAATTTCCTCACGCACAAACCAGCCAGTGTAGACGTGCTTCGGCCGAGGCGGCACGCTCAGGCGAGGAAAATGCGCGCTCCGCCTCGGCCGTGGCACGTCTACACTGGCCGGTTCGTGCGTGAGGAAATTGCCTCGCGCGTGTGAACGCTCTGTATGGACCCGCCTATTCAGGTTCAAGCATCCTTCAAGATCAAACCTGTCAGTCTGCTAACAATTGTCAGAACCACTTTATTCTATGTCAAACGAAAGTGACGCCGCGACGAAATGGACGTAACTTAATAACAAACCACAGTGAGTAAGTATAACGACGTCCTACCACGAAAATTCGTTATAGGGCCCCTCTGTTGCTCGAATAGACAAGAGTGATAAATAGGAGGCAGAGGTCCTACCGCACCGCGAACGCGAAGACATAGAAAGATGGCCGTAATTTGCAAACTTCGGTGTTCGCGGTAGGCCCTCTGACCTCACATGATTGCATTTCCCCTATTATTCGTGTTGCATTTCCTCTATCTATACCTACTTGCAAATGGTAACGCAAAGCTTAAATAATTATAAAAACCCAGTGAGTTGAAGGTATGGAATACCTACCTACTGTTTTCATCTGTGGCCAGGGTCAGCCCAGTACCAGCTTCGGTTCTCCCTCTGGACCACATCTAACGAAGAGCGACTCGAATTGTCGGCTGGCTGCAGCGTATTTCAGATCGGCTTGGCGCTGCGTAGAGATGTGCCTCGCTCTGCATTTTTTATCCCGTGTAGGTATCACGGGGAATGCTCCGAGGAATTGTTCGGATTAATTCCTGCCGCTTCTTTCCGCCATCGCCCTATGCGACATTTCCATCTTCACCACTTACAATGGCTGGCAGTCCTCAACTGTGCGTTTCTCCGGAAACTTACTACCTTGCACAGCTAAACTGTGCAATGAACTGTCGCCTGCGGTATTTCCGAACGGATACGATCTTCAAGAAAAGAGCATACAATTTTAAATTCCGGCAGCGCACTTACAACCCCTCTGGTGTTAATTGCGGGTCTATGGGTGCCGGTAATCGCTTATAATCAGGAGAATATCAGTCGTTTGCCTCCTAGGTATATAAAAAACGAGTAGGTAGAATATCCTTACGAATGAGGAGACTAGTAAATTATACAACTAGGGCATAAAGCGACCCAGCTGGAGACCAGAGGCAATTAAGCGAAGACTGATCAACTTTTGTCAAACCTTTTAGCTCCTTCTGTATAGGGACCGTGCGCGTTGGAGGGTCTTCCATCTTGTGGCCTGAATCGGAACTATAAGCATGTACATTTACACATCACGTGATATCTTGTGCATAGTAGGTTCTGCCATCTTGTGGGCTACATCGGAACAATAAACATCACATTAACGCCTCGCGCCAAAAATATGACGGCTCCTGTGCTGCCTCCTACAGTTCATGCACGCTCCCTATCGCTTCGTAATCCTTTGTATATTCTTCAAAATGCGATTGAATTATTAGACTTATTTGACAGTTGCAATATTCACAAGTCCTAAAACGTAGTGGTTATGGTTATATGCTCTAGTGATTATATGCTCTTTGATATGCTCTTTGACAAGTCCTCTGCTCGAATGTTACCATGTTATGAAGGCAACTTTGATAGTAAATTCCCAGAAATTGGCATTTTTATTGACAATGCACTGTCTTCTAAAGAAGCAGTGTACAGCAAATTATCAGCATGGAATGATCATCATTTGATATACACTGATGGATCTAAAATTGATTCTAATGTTTCTTTTGCCTTATTTGATAGTACTGTGGGTAGAGGTCTTGGGTATAAGTTAGATAAAAACTGTATATATTCAGCAGAAGCTATTGCCATTCTTGCAGCTCTAAGGCATATTAAGCATCAAAACCAAGGATGAAATAAATGGCTTTTAGTAAGTGATTGTATGAGTGTGCTTAAGAATTTACAAAATCATAAATTTCATGCTAAAACAAATTATTTAATGTTTGTTATTAAACAGTCTTGGTTTGATCTCTTTCTCGAAGGTATTACTGTAAGCTTCATGTGGGTTCCGACTCATATTGGAGTAGTTGGGAATGAGCGTGCTGACTTTTTAGCTAAATCAATTAATGCTCTAATACTGAAAATTCATATCTTAATGTAGCGTTACCTAATGCTTCTAATACTGAAAATTCATATCTTAATGTAGCGTTACCTTATACAGATCTTATTCCAATTCTGAAACATAGAATGTCTAGAAAATGGATGACACATTGGAATCATGCTATTCAAGTAGATAATAAGGGATTGTGGTACGCTACATTTTAAGTAAAAGTTAATAGTCAGCCATGGTTTTGTAATAGTACATTACGATACAAGTGCGAAAAATAGGAAATTCGAAACGAGTGGCGATAAATTAAAACACGACCGAAGGGAGTGTTTTAAATCGACACGAGTTGCGAATTACCTATTCGCACATGTATCGTACAACGTTTTACAGTACATATGGCCCTTTAAATGTTCGACACAGTAACATAATATGCTACTTCTCGCACTAGTGCTATAAAGTAGCCCCATATGTACTGTAAAAGTAATTTTAATGTTAATAGAAAATTTGTGTCAGTGCACTGGAAAGGTACCTAGTCACGACATTTAGTTACCGAGTTACATGAGTTTTTGTGGAAGCTGGTGAAAAAGTGCCAAAATGGGTTCGTGTTATAATTGGGTTATTTACATTCTAAGGAACACGTGTGTACAAGAATATCTGTAAAATTATGTTTTTTTAGTATATTTCTCCGACTATAAAGTTTAGTAGTCAGGGTACCTTGTCACGCCATGTCTTAAAAGCCTTTAAATTTTGAATAATTTTGTTAATATTTCCATCGCGGGTAGTCTACTACCTCTTTCTAAGATAGGGTATAGGATCGGTCTATAGCAAAATGATTTTTTAAACAAAAAAAAAAACTTAATGTTTTTTTATAAGAAAACATTCAACCTGCATGACTCTTGTATGAAATAACTATTTATTTTAATTTCATACGTTTGCCATTACTTAGATCAGAGGCTGGAGAGGTGGTGAAGGTAACGGTAAATTATATACTAATTATTTTAAGGAAGATTTAAATAAATTAGGTTTGGTGGAATTCTCTGAGAATTTGCGATATATTAAGAAAATCCAATAATTCTATCATTACGGACCTCGACATTACATTTACTTATTTTATTTTGTTTTGTACTAAAACAAAGTATTTTGATTTAAATAAGCATTCCCGGAATATTTCACCAAGCCTATTTCATCGATATCGATACAGATATAGATTGAGGGAAAATACCGATTAGGTATATTTCTCCTACTAAAACCACACCAAGGTCGCGTCACGAGGTGTTTCTGTATTAATAATAATTAATTTGTTGATCTCGAATTTAGTCAATGAAAAATTGAGCTGTGATTTTAGTTGTTTGACGTATAATTAATTAGTATTATAATATTGATTGAAAGACTGATAAATCATAAATTAGGTGCAGTTATGTACACAATTGAGTTATTTTTTCTAGTTTTACTCCATTTATGTAAGATAATGACTTAGCGTGACAAGGTACCCAGTTTAGTAAAATGCTAAACTTTATGTCTTACACGACTAAAACAGAACATTGATTTTCGCTATAATTATCCTAAATAACATTTTATTACAGATATTTCTTGCATTATAGGTACTAAAATAGTGATCTTCGAGTTTAAGTTACTAAAGTTTAGTAAATGTCGTGACAAGGTACCCTAGTTACGTTTCCATACAAAAGTTTCGACCGAGTCACTAAACTTTATTGTTAAAAAAAAACTGCTTTAACACCATTTCTATTATACCATTGTGGTACACCACGCTCGATACCATTTGATCTTGTGATATAGCATGAATTTTATAATTATTTTGTTGATTTTTAATATTATTAGTGATCTTTTTTGTAATTGTTAAAAATGCGGTAATTATTAAATTTCTTTATGATTATGGAGTTTTCTTTCATTCGATTGTCCCAAAATGCCATAGAATATGTAACTATGATGAGAAATTAACAGTTTTAATCTCATTATTTTATGAATTGGGTATAAAATTAACACTTTCGTGATTCTTCCACCCTGGCATGTTCAACCTAAGAAATCAGAATAATTAACATGTATTTTTAGACAATTCACCTTTATTATATTTCTTTAACCAAAGATTATGATTATACCCTTCACTATGTAACTTCGAAGTAGAAGTGTGTTTTTTGCCACTATAAACTTTAAATGCAATTTTCTCAACTTGTGCATTTCGGAAGTTGAAAATTCAAAAATTTATATAAAAATAGTGGTTCTACCTACAGTCATTATTCTTTTTTATATTGATAGCAAATTTAATCTACTTTTTGGAACTATGCATAACTCAATACCTGCAACAAGGTACTTTTCCATGTGCACTGACACATTTTATTCCATTATTAATTATTATGCGCCTTCGTTTGGTCATTGTCGATTGAACTGTCATTTGTATCGTCTTGAAATGGTCGATAGTCCGAAATGCTCACACTGCTGTAACTTAAATGAAGAAATTATATCTCATATTATTTTTGACTGCCCATCCTTTAGCATTCAGCGCCTTGTGAACTTGCACTTATCTTTGAGCGTTCTGAGTGTATCCCGTCCCGCGTAACATTACAGACTTTATTGTAAATAAATGTACATATTTGCCATTGTATAAATATATAGTAAGCAGCGTTGGTGAGATATAGGATAAGGAATTTGTAAATTTGTTGTAATGAATGACTTGGTTCGATTTTAATTTTGAATCCTCACAGATTTACCTCTGAGAGGAGTTTTCATTTTGTATACTTGCAATTCTAATTTCTACTGGATTTGGAGAAAAACCAAGATGTGGTAACCCTGATACTGACATGTAATTGTAATTTTATTATACTGAAGACTTATTATTGGACTGGACAACAAACTATTGAAGACAAATATACTGAAGACATACTTATAGGATTTGACTTATGAGTATATAAAAGGAAGACTATACAACCAAAAATGATTTATGAAATTTATTCTCACCGAAGACGAGGCAGTATGGCCTTTGGTCATAGCCTGTCCAGAAGGGCGAAAAAAAGAATGAATGTCAAAATCATATGGTTATTTAATAATGATCATACGTTTTTATTTTTAATCGCTGTGCATGCGTAATTTATTAAATATGCGAAAATTTGTTTCGTCATTTGTTTTACTCAGACAAATTAATACCTTAATTGGGGGTAGTTTCCACAAAATATCCTGGTTGCCAAGAGCAAAATGTGAGAACCAGTTATACAACAACTTAATAAATGATTTCACTAAGCTTCAATTTTACAATACTACATCCAAAGCAGAAGTAATAACGAAAAATGAAAACAATGGTAATCAAAGAAAACTATTCAATATTTTTTTTAATTCACCGGCTAGTTATAATTTTCTGATAATATATTTTTCTTTGCAGATAATATTAAATGTTCTAAAGAAAAATTAATATCACAAATGAATTTTTTATCAGAAGAACATGCCCGACCTTATTATAAATTACCTATGAATACTTTACTACATGTCTATCAAACTACAAAAAATGATAGCATGAATGGCTTCTGCAACAACAGACTATATTATATTGCTGACAAAATTAAGGTATGGTTTGTTGAAGCACATTTTATGCTCAATGCTTTTTGTTTTTTTTAATACACCTTAAACATTAACTTTAATTTTCAGTGCTCACCATCAGAACTTAGTGAACGCCTAGCAAAAAGAACTTTTGTGTACAGCTTATCATTCCAGTGGTTGGAGAACTCTTTGAGAACTCTTCTAGGTAAGTCTGGACTTCTGGAGACAGATTGTGAGGAGATTCCATAAGTTGTTAAATGTATTCATTTATTTCAGTTATTTTTTCTTTACATTTTAGAAATGGGTGTGTCTACTGATCGTATTTTAAGAGATTTATGGGTACTTAAATATAAACATGAGACTATTCGTGAAAGACTACAGAGAGTAAAAGATATGGGGATTGAGACACTCTATCCTTGGATGGTTCGCTGTAAACAGGATATAATGAATAGGTATTCTTTTACTTTTTTTAAATTCTATAATTAGAATAACTATCAAACATTATTTGTGACATTATTTATGAAAAGGGACCTTATTGTCGATGGCGCTTACGCCGCACTGCGTAGCGCGGCGTTGTTTATAATATGGGAACATCATTGATAATGGCGTAAGCACCACCGACAATAAGGTCCCTTTTCAAAGATAATGTCACATTTACAAATGTATTTTTGTAAATTACTTTCAGATACATAAAGATATCACAGGATACTAAAAATATCCTTGGGGGAAATAAATCAACACAAATATATTTGGCTGACCGATTGAATACCACCCCTGAAGCTGTTGCAGAGATTTGCACAAGAATACCAGCTCTTAAGACAATCAGAGTTACAAAGGTTTGTTTGTTTTTTTAAACTTGGCTTGGGATGAAGTCAAACTCTTTTTATTATTACTGAGAGTTTTGTAACATCATTTAAATAAGGATTTACTGCAAGTTTATGAAATTTAATTGTCTTTCATTTTTGATGCAAATAAGTGTTAAATTACAAGATTGACTTATCAACAGTTTGCCTTCAGGAAAATAACTTATTCTTTCCCTAAGGTGTTATTTTTGTTTTTAGGTAAAACACTTTTTGGATTTCTTGATCAGTGAGGGTTTTCAACCAGAAGATATTGCTAACAAGCCCAGGGTTTTAGTAGCATCGCCTAATACAGTCAAGCAAAGGTTGGAAAAGTTGCGTAAATTAGGATTTACTGAAATCAATCTTAATGTCCTGTGTAAAAGTAGAAAAGATTTCAAAAAATACTATGAATCATTTGAAGCCTTATCGATGGAGAATAAGTTAAGTAAGAACTAGTAATGGCATTATTATTATGATATATATTGAGAAGCCTGAAAGCTTGCAGAGACTAGATGACAAAGCAAACTTCACCTCCAGCTAAAATGAAGCCCGAACTGGAATTAAACATCCATGTTTTTTTATCATACAATAGCTGTAGATACAATAGAACTGAATATTCATGTCTAATTAATATTTTCTGTACTGGAAGGTCAATAGGAATTTAGAAATAAAACATGTTGTTTACATTTTATGATGATTATTTACCTCAGCCATACAAAATAATGTCCCTGGAATGAATATCTTATAGGAAATGTGTATAGATATTTTAACCAATACATTTTAAACAGGTCAAAAACTATAAAAATGGGTATGGTTATTGATAAAATGAATGTGTAAAAAAACACCTGTTTTATTAACACAAATTTAAGGCTACTTTATTATTGCATGTCATGTGACTCTGTGATAAAACAGTATATGATTTAATTGTGACTCACTATAAAATTTACAATTGCAACTAGTCACATCATAAATTATTGCATTCATTAATGAAAAAATGTCTAGCATTCGGAACTAATGCAAAGAATGTTTAGAAATATTAAACTACCTATAAAAAACCATAAGGTCAGTGTAGAAATCCATAAGGATAATTGAACTACTGATGGGCACATTGCACTCCTGGACCAGCATGCATGTGCTCCTCATCGTCACTGGCATATGCCTCCTCGCGGCCTCCACGGTTGCGGTCGTTGGCTGTGTACTCCATCAGGTTCACTTCCTCCACGTCCTCACCAGTGGGCATTACAAATGCGGGTCGAGGTGGTAATATACTCTCAATCTGTTTTAACTGCTCTTCCGAAGCAAAGTTATTATCAGGAAAAACAACATCAAACTTTACATATAAATTCCCCTTCTCAAATGGATTTTTGAATTGAGGCATCCCTTCACCTTGGATTCCCTTGAGATCTCCAGGCTTAATTACTTCTCCAGTAAAGTGTCTTATGAGCAAATCACGGCCATCTAAGTGTTTGACAACAAACTCAAAACCACATAAAGCCTCAGTTAGTGTGACTTCACGTTTCATCAAAAGATCATCACCCGTCCTTTGGAACACGTCATGCGTTTTCTGCTGCAGTACAATTATCACATCTCCAGGTTGTGTGTCAGGCTGCTGATCTCCTTCACCCCTGAAGTATATTTTCTGGTTTTCCCGCATGCCTTTTTCAACATGAACTTCCAGTATCTTGGTCTCATTTAAGACTTTCTTACCTTTGCACTTAGGACACTTATCCTTCTCATTAATTGTTTCACCTTGTCCTTGGCATGTTGGGCAGCGGGTTTGAAATTGGCGAGTCATGTTGGGCCCTATCTGTTGATAAGAAATTTTGATACCCTGTCCATGGCAGTCCTTGCAAGACACAACAGCTCCTGGCTTTCCACCTATGCCTTTACACGGGCCACAAATCACATTTTTACTTAGTTGTAACTTGGCTGTTTTGCCATTATACATGTCCTCTAGAGACACTTTCAGCGGATGTATGGTATCCTCGCCGCGAGCTCGCTGACGACCTCTACTGCCTCCACCCATGCCGAAGATGTCACCAAAAAAGTGACCCAGGATATCGTCGGGGGGAAAACCGCCACCTTGTCCACCTTCTTGCAAACCTTTAAGCCCATACTTATCGTACGTTTGTCTTTTCTTCGGGTCCGATAACGCTTCGTAGGCAAAGCTAATTTCTTTGAATTTATCACCTGCAGCAGGGTTTTTGTCGGGATGGAATTCCTTCGCCAACTTGTGGTAGCTCTGCAAAATGAAGTAAGCATGACAAAATGAACAATGGGTATAACGTGCTACGGTTAGGCTCCAGGAAGGAGATTATTTAACGTATTTAGAGATGTTAAAGTATGCTTATGATTCTTACCCTTCTTATTTCTGCATCACTAGCATTCCTAGAAACACCCAATATATCGTATAACTTATTATCAGCCATTTTTTAGAGATTTTGTAAGAAGGAAGGGTGCAGCCTATAGACTAATTTATAGTACTTTTTCGATATGCTGTACTGGACACAGATAACGCAAGTATCTTGTCTATGACATGCTATAGACTAGCTCCAATTTAGTTTACGCTACAAAACGAAATTAAAACTGTTATGGTGGTGTAACTGAAATACACGTCGGTTCATACTGTATTTCAAATTACGGCGTCACTTCATAGTTTGTGGATTGCACTACTTGCATCTCTTTCGTTAACATGTCAAACAAAAGTGAAGCAGCAATGCAACGCAATAACCACGGAATTTCTGTAGCATTAACAAACCACGAATGGGGTGAAAAACACTATAGTGCCTATTACATCCACACTTTATCAGGCCTGATATCAGACCCGATTTCGGGCCTGAGCTAGAGTAATTTTCCGTTAGCGCTTTAAGAATAGATTTAATTAAACGCTAATTACATCCACCCCTCCCGATATCAGGCCCGAAATCAGTCCCGATTTCGGGCCTAATAATCGTTTTCGTTCCACGGAATATCAGAGGGCTTACCGCGAACCACGTTCGAGGTATTGCCTCCCTGTCACACTTACGTACGAATTTATTAATTTATTTTTCTCCAATATACTCGGAAATGTTCACCTTATTGTAGCAAAAATAGTACGGGATATTCATCGTTACCATAACGAATTCAAACCATTATTGTCGTGTTTTAGCGGACGGGAAAGTTATTACCAAAGAGCATATATTGGTTATTACTGTTGTATTTACTTTTTAAAAACATGTATAGGGCCCTCCACACTCGTGCGCGAATCGAGGTGCGAAGCCGCGAACGCGAGTGTGGAGGGCCCTCGCGTCGATTTCGCAAATTGTTCACGCCTTCGCTCCTTATTCCCCGTTTTTTGTCGGTATTTTGCCCGCGTCAAAGGAGACTCGTAGCGCGAACTTGCAAGACTCCACACTAGCGATCGCTTCGCGCCGCGATTCGCTCACAAGTCGGTTAATCTGTTAAACTGTCATAACCTTCTATGGCGGCTACTTGATTATATTGGGTGCAAACTTGATCAACCAAAAATCTATTTGACAGTTCCCAGTTTGAATCAGTGCCTTGTTGCAAACTAAATCCGATCAGCTGACGCTTCGGCGCTATCTTGCCGCGAACTAAACTGCGAAATCGCCGTGAAGTTGTGCGAGTGTTAGCAAAGAGCATTAAAGGATCGATAGCCCTCTTATAGCTCACTGGATGTCAATGCATGTTCGATCCAATGAGCATTATATGTTCTACTAACATTAACGTTTTATAGTTTTGTTTTTCTTTGTTAGCTACTAATAGTCTTGTAGACAATATGGATCAAAGAATATAATACTCACTAGGAGAAGAACGCTAACTCCATACAAAAAAATGCCCCTTTCAAAAGTTCGTTTATACTAGTGGCGCTCTCTTTGTATCTCAGTACTAAAATTGACAACCGGTTTAGCCTGGCGGGTTTTGGTAGGTAGTGATCCAGTTCTAGCTAGTGGTTCTGGGTTCGAATCCCGGCGACGGAATTTCTTTTTGTATTTTTTCATTTTTGTTTTTGTTAGGGTGAGGTTTTCAAATTAGTATTTACCAAAAAAAAATTATTGTGCCACATATTAATCAAAATCACAGGCATCTTTTGTCCTAAGAGATAATGATATCTATATTTTGAAGTTTTTTCAATTTAAAAGGTAACAATACAGTTTATTATCAAGTTATAAATATTTTTATTCCTATATATTAGGATCAAAAGAGCTTAATTCGTTCGAAAAACATACAATAGGCAGGAAAAAAGTCATTTTCTATACAAATTTATGTATCGGACGCCTTGTTGAACTAACTGTGACACTTCCATATAATATCTACATACCTATATGAATTTTATTCAATGAGACCACAGGTCGGTAATTTCGGTTCATTATTGATGTGGGTACCAAATAGTTAACCTATCCTGTGCGTGTGATTATTATCTTTTGATTTTTTTAAGGCGTTATTTATGTTTAGGTCGCCTATTTTGAGCACATGTTTTAATTCCCAGATTACCTTCATAACAATAAATAGAAGTCATTAAAATCTTCATGATAAAAACAATTCTATATATATACATATACTATTTATTGCATTTAATATAGCTTTTTATATATATAAAACATGATCTTTGGCACATCTGATTTTACTCCACAATTGCAATTAGTGTAAATTTTAATCATATCACATATATCATGAATATATGACAGACAAAGTTGTTATTACATCTATCCGATTGTCGGACACTTTCTGCTCCACAGCTCAGTGCAGCGGTCTTGTTGATGGTCACCGGGAAACTACAACTAATCGGAATTATGTGGCGGATCCGTGCCTTTTGATTTTGAGCCTTTCCAAGGAAATGATATGACGGCCAAGGATTATTTTCTCACGTTCACCCTCTAAAACAAAACAGTTACATTTTAAACAATACTATAACCTATGTCCCTAATTACTAACCTTGCTAATAGCTACCAGAGTTCTAAAATTGCCAGCTAAAACAATGTTAAATTTTGCATCTATGATGAATTTTGATTGTAATTTTGGATGCGATAGGACGTCCGTGGGACTTCAGAGGGTGGTAAGATTGAATTTATGTATTTGAATTTGGCAATAGTACACTTATTTTATTTATAGATTAAAATATTTCTTACCTTGAAATAATTGTTGTTTCTTAGTTTAGTACAATGGATTAAACTTTAACCGAGTCTGAGCGGAGATACCGTGCGGTGGATTTTTAATTTTAAAAATTAATCAATAAATCTATTTCAAGAACATAAATCGTTATTTAATCATTTTAAATGAAAACAGATAGTTTTGAAAATGAAAATAGTTTTGCGTCAATGACTTTGACAGCATTGACATTGCAGACTTTTGTCTATGTTCTAACCGGCCAGACCCAAGTGCAAGGCTTTATGGAGGGTATATGTGCCTCTGACCTCCATAGATTTTATGAACATAGACAAAGACAAACTGGAATAGGTAATCATTTATATAAAATAATAATAATTTACATATGGTAGTGTGACATAATTCAAAATATTTGATAAAAATGATTTTATTTCTTCCCAAAGTTGAATAGACAAAGTCAGATAGGAGCAATGTTGCTGTAGCAAAATATTTTTATATTAATAACTGGTATCTATTTCCACAATGTCAGACCACACATGCGCAATTATGAAGCGTCATGTCTTTCTAAGGAAGTCGACAGGCCTTGATATGGATACGTGGTGTCTGAAATAAATATTTTAATTTGATTTATTTTCTACTTTCAAAAATATAAGCAATGAATTCAAAGTACAGCTATGTGAATTAGTAGGTATTTGAAATTTTCACTTTTTTAGTGTTCGGTAAATACTATTACTTACGTTTAATTATAAGTTTTATACATGATAAGAATAAATATATACCTAAGTCAACGAATAAAACAATAAGAAACACGTGTTCTTGTTATTTTTAATGTCATTAATCATTATGTAAAAGAAACGGGAAATAACTGTATAAGACAGGTAATACTTTAATTTCGGTAATTATATACGGTAGGTAATCATATTAAGTACATATATTTATCTATATAAATAACGCATAATGCATTTCTACTTCATAATAACTTCCAAAGAGAAATGACGCCCTTACAAGGTTAATGCATTAAGCCCCCTCCAGACTATGCAATTCATAGTCTGGAGGGGCCGAACTAGAACCGAAACCGGCAAAACGTCCCACTTTGTCCTTTGCCATAAGGACGCCTTGACAGGTTATTCGCATAAAGATACAAACAAACCTCGTCTTTATGGCAAGCGACAAAGTGGGACGTTTTGCCGGTTTCGGTCACTCCATTTTCTATATTTTTAATGAAACGCTGCCAACTACATAAATGAAGGGTTTTTGTTAAATGTGCCGCCTATACTTTAACTTTGTTATGTATATAAGTAAATATTTATTCACTATACGTACAAAATTACATTCAAACGTATCATCTTTAAGCACTTATAATTTATACAGTACAAGCCTTGCTCAGTTGGGGACTAGAGTATTTTTAAAACATGCTGGGTACAGTGACAGGTGTCATTTCCATACAATTTATAATCTTAAAATGCTAAATCTCGCAAAATTGTATTGAGATGACATCAGTTCTTTTCTGATTACCCTTTCTGTTTGTAAATACTATAAGTGACACACGTCAGATGAATGAATGAAGTGACAACTTGACTTGACAAGTGAGTGTTATGGCCGCTATAAATCTATCATGGTAACCAAAAGGGCGTATTACACTATCCTGTAGTTGTCGTTTTCGAATTTACGTTTTAAGGTATAGTAATAATACACACATCTTAAGACGATAATGTTATTATATTAAAACGGATAACCAAATGTTGATTAGACCTGAAGTATTACCATTTCAAAACGAACGTTTCTACCTCAAATAGTTTTGACTGCCTTTTTAATAAGTCTGACTAGATTTTGCTTGGTGCGCGGGGCCCGTGGGCCCCGCGGTGTGCATGGTGCTGTAGTTGGTATTGTTGTTTTTGTAGTTGGTGCTGTTGTTGATGTTGTTGTTGATGAGTTATTGTTGTAGGTGCCGTTGTTTGAGTGAAAAAGTTTGTTTTCCAAAGGGAAGAAGTGTTGCAGTTGTACTTTTGTTGCGCGTGCGAGCATGCACTCGGCCTTGCGTATGTTGTTATTAATATTGTTGTTTATGTGTTGTTGTTGTAGTGTTTGTTGTTGTTGCTGTTGTTTAGGTGTAAAAGTTTGTGTTTTCCAAAGGGAAAAGGTAAAGCAGTTGTACTTTTGCTTGCAAGGAATGGTCCGCGTGCGAGCACGCACTCCCGCAGCTCGGCCTTCGGCCTCGCGTGCTTGGGCGATCCAATGGGACGCTCCGGGCCTTCGGCCCTACGCGGAGCTCGGCCTTCGGCCTTCGCAATATAGTTACTTTGGGGGTTGAAGGGAAGTTGGAGCGTAAACACGACCCAATAGTAAAAGTGTCTTGACAAGCTCACGTCGGGCCTACGGCCTTCGGCCTCCGGCCCGCCGTTTCGCTTGTCTAAGACACTTTTACTATTGGGTCGTGTTTAAGCTCCAACTTCCCCGCTGGCGAACTTCGAAGGGGACGCTTCGGGCCTTCGGCACTACGCGGAGCTCGGCCTTCGGCCTTCGCTAGCCTCGACGCTTCGCCGTCGGGCCTTCGGCCCGCCGGCTCCGCTTATTAAGACAGTTGACTTGTTGCCGGTTCGCTTTATAACTTTTCCCGTTATTTTTGTTGTTATTAATATAAAGAAGATTTGTTTTCCAAAGGGGAAAGTTAATGCGGTTGTACTTCCGCTTTGGGCCGCACTCTCGCAGCTCGGCCTTCGGCCTCGCGTGCTTGGGCGATCCATTGGGACGCTCCGTGCCTTCGGCCCTACGCGGAGCTCGGCCTTCGGCCTTCGCTGGGTTTCGAAGCTCAGCGTCGGGCCTTCGGCCCGCCGCTTCGCTTATTAAAACAGTTAACTTGTAACCGGTTCGCTCTATAAATGCATTTTTCCCGTTATTTTTAGTATAAAGAATATTTGTTTTCCAAAGGTGAAATGTAATGCGGTTGTACTTCCGCTTTGGGCCGCACTCTCGCAGCTCGGCCTTCGGCCTCGCGTGCTTGGCCGAACCAGTGGGACGCTCCGGGCCTTCGGCCCTACGCGGAGCTCGGCCTTCGGCCTTCGCTGGGTTTCGAAGCTCAGCGTCGGGCCTTCGGCCCGCCGCTTCGCTTATTAAGACACTCGGGGAGGGTTGGTTTCGCTTCGGGATTAGTGCGGGAAGTTGGAGCTT
The DNA here is from genome assembly GCF_033807575.1 of Cydia pomonella. NCBI lineage: Eukaryota > Metazoa > Arthropoda > Insecta > Lepidoptera > Tortricidae > Cydia > Cydia pomonella. The sequence goes on along the minus strand of NW_026907803.1, from coordinate 715,525 downwards.
AAACACGACCCAATAGTAAAAGTGTCTTGACAAGCTCACGTCGGGCCTACGGCCTTTGGCCTTCGGCCCGCCGTTTCGCTTGTCTAAGACACTTTTCCTATTGGGTCGTGTTTAAGCTCCAACTTCCCCCTCTCAGGTGACGCTTCGGGCCTTCGGCCCTACGCGGAGCTCGGCCTTCGGCCTTCGCTGGCCTCGACGCGTCGCCGTCGGGCCTTCGGCCCGCCGGCTCCGCTTATCAAGACAGTCGACTTGGTAGAACGCTTGGGAGCACCGTACGCACGCAGCTCGGCCTTCGGCCTCGCTTTTAGTTACTGGGGGTTGCACGCTTGGGGGTCGGGGTGAAGGCTCCGGGCCTTCGGCCCTCCGCCGGGGTCGGCCTTCGGCCTCCCAGCCTGAAGCTCGCCCTTCGGGCTCGCTTAACCTACTTGGAAATTTTACTTTGCCCCTGTCCACCGCCATTTTGGATTTTTCCAAAAAACTTTTTTTCATATGGTAATCTTGGCCCCCCAGGCTCGCCGCATGCAAAATCTCAGCGCGCTCGGACCAACATTAAAAAAAGAAAAAAAAAAAGTCGGCCATTTTGAATTTTTTTTGATGCAGTTTTATTTGTCTCGGGGCCCTCTATGACATTTGGTCGAGCACCCCCCACCTATCACGCACCGTTTGAGAGTTGCCATACAAAAGTAAACTGGCCATTTTTCCGCCATCTTGGATTTTTTCCAAATTTTTTTTTTTTCCGTACGAGTCATTGGGGCTCCGAGATACCGCGACCAAAATTTCAGAGCGCTCGGACCTTTTTGAAGTTTTAGAAAAAAAAAAAGTCGGCCATTTTGAATTTTTTTTTTCTTATTCAGATTCCACTCGGAGCCCTCTATGATATTTGGTCGAGCTCCCCCGACCTATCTCTCACCGTTTAGCATGTGGGGGATTCGAAAAAAAATCCCATACAAATTTTTTTTCGAGCTAAAAAAAAATAAAAAATTTTTTTCGAACGCGGGGGCCCATATGTACCCACGTACCGGTTCTCGGCGCTCTCGGACCGTTTTGAAATTTCGGCGCCATTTTGAGTCGGCCATTTTGAATTTTTTTAAATGCCATTCCGTTTGTCTCGGGGCCCTCTATGACATTTGGTCGAGCACCCCCCACCTATCTGTCACCGTTTAAAAGTTGCCATACAAAATAAAAGTGGCCATGGTGTCCGCCATTTTGGATTTTTTCCAAATTTTTTTTTCCATACCGATCTAGAGGGCCCCGAGATTCCGTGACCGAAATTTGAGCGCGCCGGGACCGACTTGAAAATCGGCCGCCATTTTGAATCCGCCATTTTGAAAAAAAAATGGCGGCCTCCGAAACTGCCCGGGGTCCTCTGTGACATTTGGTCGAGCACCCCCCCACTATCTCCCACCGTTTAGCCGGGCCGTCAAACATTTTTCTGTCCCGATCCGGTAGACCGAATGTCGGATTTTTCCGGAGGTCACCGGACCGCCCCCTGTACGACCGTACCAAACTCGAATCCCCCCCGCGCCTCCTTCCGGGAGAACAATTCGTGTCGATTAATGTTCGGGCTGCAGCTTTATATAATATAGATTATTTAAACTAAGCATTTAAATGTTGTATTTCAAATTAGTATTAAATTATTTACTTACGTGCCTTCTTTCGCCAATAATATATTTACTATTTATGGAACGTTTTATTTTACTGGCGACACAGTGGTAGATTTGATGGAATTTAATTATAAATCAGGGTATAATATGATGCCAATTTTGAGTTGTTTCCACATGATGGCTGGTGGAATAGGATTTTCACTCGGAAGCAAAGTTTGTTTAACCCACATGCCTTGAAACCTTTTTCGCACCACTAGTTACGAGTATAGTCGTGAGTGGTTACTGGTTACGCTCTTACGCTCATAGTTCAATGTACAACGAAGATGCAATTGTACCTATGCAAACAAAGTCACGGACAACTAATAGACCGAACTGCTTTTGTATGAATATTTAACATTAGTAGGTATTATATCAATATTTCTTGCACAACCGGCGGCGGGTTAGGCGGTGCAACCTATGATCACATCAAATGCAATTCACATTAGTTTCGCAAAATATCGTAAACGACTACACCAGTTTCATTGAAATTTTTTGTGTGTATTCGAGTGGGTCCAAAGCAGCGGTGGTTTAGATTGGTTATCAACAGTGTGTCGTTCTCAAGCAAAAGGTGGTACCTTGTCGCTTGCTATAAGGATACTCTGACATAAAGATATGTATAAGACGTATAAATATACGAGCAAAGGGTGTAGCAGGATAGCCTAGGAAAAATTGCCCCCAGCGATTTTGGGCCGAAACTGTAATCAAACGATGCCTTTTGGGGAGGTTATACTCTGCACAAAGTTTCATCCCTCTGTTACCCCCTGGGGATGAAAAACACCCGATTAACCCCAAAACTGTTTTAATTATTTTTTCCTAAACTATGAAAGCGACGAATTTCAAATTTTGTATCCTGCTACACCCTTTCGTCCTTATGGCACTGACCTATCACACATAGACAGTTAGTCCTCATGAGGCTAATCTGCCAAAAGTGAAGCCGAAACTCGATCGATGTGTGCGTGCGACGCTCGTGTCTTACGCTCAGCGACACACACATATATACAAAAATGGGTTGCCAGAGTTCATTTATTCCCCTTAAAGTAGATGGATTTTAACCACATCCTTATACTTGGCTATCAATCATTTGGGAGTGTGTATGTAGATATTAAATTTGTAGCAAAAGCTTTCAAGGTTTCTTTTAAGGACTTTGCATTTCTGTACTTTGTGAAATAATGTTTAAATAAAAAAACGTTTATTTTTTTATTTTACAAATGTGCACAGATAATAGCTGGTAGAATTGACTTTGGAATAATGATTTTAAATGATAAATATTTAATGACGATCATTTGGATTTGATTTGGTTTGATTTTATTTGACTAATATTTTCTTCGGGTTGGTGTGGTGAAACGTTTTGTGTTTCACTTGGGGCAAAATTTGTTTAACTCTCGTAACTTGAAACCCTCGCAACGCTCAAGATTCCATTTTTCGACATTTTGGATCTTTATTTAGCTCGAGTAGCAATATTAGCACGAGCGGTTAAACAACAACTTTTCCACTTGTAAAACAAATAACTATTTATCGTCAGTACTAGTAATTGTACCTGCAGGCCTAGCCAAGGTGGCAATCGCTATTGCTTCGAACAACGAAACGCTTTGAGTCTCTCTATCAGTCTTCCATATAAGTGCGACAGTGACAGTTGCGTTTCGTTTTTACAGACCTTAACTGTAACACCTGTGTTCCGCAAATAAAATTTACTTTACTTGCTCATCAAAATGGCGAGAGCATATTCGACTATGTTTAGTCGGTTTCCATATTGCATCGTAACTATTTAATCTAATTTTTTCCGTCCATCTCGCAGACAGAAGCGGATCAGTCGGAAATCTAAAACGAATATCACACAAAATAAAAATATGAATTTAAACTGTAATTTTATAAAAGACAAAACATAATTTGAAATAAAAAAATGAAAAAATAAAAAAGAATATTTTCTATAGTCATACAAGGAACTTAAAGTAAGCATATTAATTGTATCAATGTAATCGTCATGCCTCATTTGGAGGAAAAAAGATTCATATCACCTGGCAACATTTATAAGTAATGGCGGCTGACCAAAATTTGGATTTTTGTATTTACAATTACGTAAAAATATCACATTAAACTGGATACTTACGCGTGAAATGTTATATCAGGCGGTTTGTTTTTATTCACTGATGTGTTGTGACACCAATTCACCGCACAAACAACCATCTTTCTTGTATTTTTTAATTTATATCCGGGAGGTGTACACAAACCAACTCGACCTTGAGTACTGCGAGGGCCGTTCGGATACGATGGCACGAGGGCGACATAATGTCGCCCTCGAAATGGCTTCACTAGGGATGTACAGACTAGGCATCTAGGCTAGTTATAAATCTATGCCTTATGGTAATAAGCGACGATGTGGTACCTTTTACTTGAGAACGTCAGTTATTAATTAGTTTTACAATAAACCGGCCAAGAGCATGTCGGGCCATGCTCAGAGTAGGGTTCCGTAGTTACTCTTCCGTCACAATAAGCTAAACTGGAACTTAAAGTATGGTAGATTGTTAACCAAGGGATGAACTGTGGGTGTACGTCTTTTTACTATGAAGGGGAAACTTTTTGCGATAACTCAAAAACAGCTAAACTGATCATATCCGCTATAGTTTTCATTTAATGTCTTTCTTAAGCTCTACTTCCAAGATTTTTCAATATTTTTTGGACCTATGGCTCAAAAGTTAGAGGGGGGCAGGGACACATTTTTTTTTTCTTTCGGAGCAATTATCTCCGAATATATTTACTTTATCAAGAAATGTTTGTTGAAGACCCCCATTGTTTTTGAAAGACCTTTCCAACGATATCCCACACTGTAGGGTTGAAGCAAAAAAAAAAATTCACCCCTACTTTACGTGTAGCGGAGGTACCCTAAAAAAAATTAAATTTTTACATTTTATTGTACGACTTTGTCGGCTTTATTGATTTATATATCCATGCCAAATTTCAGCTTTCTAGCACTAACGACCACGGAGCAAAGCCTCGGACAGACAGACAGACAGACAGACAGACGGACATGGCGAAACTATAAGGGTAGTTGACTACGGAACCCTAAAAACGTCAACTCCTCTAATAAACGGCATGATCTGTGCCCAATGTACAAAATATCCCAAAAGCTTATAACAAAATTCCTCGCACGCAATTGAAGATTCGCGACGCGTTCTCGTTAAAGTGAAGTTGTGAAATGTTTACCCTTAAAGGTCTTGCTTGTTACAGGCGTTACCGTGGTTACATAATGCCCACGCGTTCGGTGACCATTATAAACCACGCCCATTGCAAATTTTTACAGTCACGGATATGACGGCGGTTCATCAAACATTTGGTTTGCTGTCCATCCTGACCCCGTAGAGTGAATATTTATGACGGGTAAGGCATGGTGCCGAGAAAGCGTGTTGCGACGAACGTATCGTATCGCTCCGTACCGTACCGTACGGTACGCTAACGCGTTATCAACAAAGTGGTGTCTTTCCCATAACATTTTAATAACACTTGATTGAAAAAGATCTTATTTCGTGCAGGTGTACTAAAGGACAAAGGTCTATATTGTTATTATTGTTCCCGCGAGAGTTATGGATTGTGAAAAAAAAGCTTTAGCATTTTTAGGGTTCCGTAGCCAAATGGCAAAAAACGGAACCATTATAGATTCGTCATGTCCGTCTGTCTGTTCGTTTATGTCACAGCCACTTTTTCCCGAAATTATAAGAACTATACTGTTCAAACTTGGTAAGTAGATGTATTCTATGAACCGCATTATGATTTTCACACAAAAATATTAAAAATAACCGGCCAAGAGCATGTCGGGCCACGCTCAGTGTAGGGTTCCGTAGTTACTCTTCCGTCACAATAAGCTAAACTGGAGCTTAAAGTATAGTAAATTGTTAACCAAGGGATGAAACGGTACCTTTCGCCTGAGTTAAACAAATAGGCAAATTTGCATAATCAGTAGGTACCTAATTAAAATAAGTCTTTTTACTATGAAGGGAAAACTTTTTGCGATAACTCAAAAAAAAAACTAAACTGAATAGTTTGCGCGAGAGACACTTCCAAAGTGATAAAATGTGTGGTCCCCCCCCCTGTAACTTCTAAAATAACAGAATGATAAAGCTAAAAAAATATATATGATATACATTACAATGCAAACTTCCACCGAAAATTGGTTGGAACGAGATCAAGTAAGTAGTTTTTTTATCCGTCATAATTTTTTTTTCATCAAACCCATACGTGTGGGGTATCTATGGATAGGTCTTCAAAAATGATATTGAGGTTTTTTCTAAACTGAATAGTTTATGCGAGAGACACTTCCAAAGTGATAAAATGTGTGTGTCCCCCTGTAACTTCTAAAATAACAGAATGATAAAACTAAAAAAAATATATGATATACATTACCATGCAAACTTCCTCCGAAAATTGGTTTGAACGAGATCTAGTAAGTAGTTTTTTTTTTAATACGTCATAAATGGTACGGAACCCTTCATGGGCGAGTCCGACTCGCACTTGGCCGCTTTTTTATTCTGTCACTAATTCAAACGAACCATGTACGATTAATTTTAAAATAGAAGAAAAAACATGTTAGGGTGGTTCCCGTATACCAAAAGTGGGGATGTTTCTTTTGGTTCAACCCTATATTAGTGGAGTGCCGTTGGATAGGTCTCTCAAACCTATACAAACAAATACGGTCCTTTATTAACCATTTTTTGATAAACGTCATATTTTCGGAAATAATTGCTCTGAAAGAAAAAATAATGTTTCCCCGTCTACTTCCTTAACTTCTGAACCATGGATCCAAAAAAACCATGAATGTAAAGCTTACTAAGCTTAAGAAAGACTTTCAAGGAAAACTATAGCGAATCTAATCGGTCTAGCCGTTTTTGCAAAAAGTCTATGTTGACGGACGGGTAGTAGGGCGGATCATTTTTCTAAACTTAAGAAATCCTTTAACGATGGGTGTGGATTTGGTGCTCTATAGGGTGCAAATGACTTAAAAAAAAAAAACAAATAATGGGAAGTGCCTCCACAACGCTATCGAAAAATAAAAAAACTAACGATTTTCGCACCTGAAGCTATGATTTAAAAAATAAAAATTAAACTCTTAAAATAACAGTTAAATTTTTTTATATTTTAGAATAAGATTCAATGTTCAAATATAGCACATAATAACTCAGAAAACTTTTATAGTAGTTTTGGAAAAAAAGTAAAATATTGCGAAAAATTACTAAAATTATACCAATTTAAAGTCTTTTTTGCTCTCGAACTGAGGCATAATTTTTCGACTTTTCAAGCGATTTCTTATATACCCGTCTCTTCTTAATGGACTACATACTGAGGCCGACGCTTCGGTTACAATTTTCACGCATCTTTCGACGGCTTGAGTGTGGCATGGGATTTTATTTATAGTTGGTCAAACCAATTTGTCAGTAAATAAGAACAATAAAAACTATACTCATCCTTTTCTTTTGGATGCTAGTACTAGTGTAAGACAAAGATAGTATGACTCCCTCTGTCTATGTTTGAAATGAGATAGCCCTTTGACAAACTATATCTTGGATATCACAACCTCTTCTACCATCTCTGGATTATTTATTAACGTGTTTAACTGTTTATTTCATTCTCATCAAGAAATTTTAGCATCGGCGGGGTTGATATATCTTGAATTGGAACCATATCAATATAATCTTGGGCTGAAAAATTAAATTGGGGCAATTTAAATGTTCTTACTGCAGCAGATGGCTGTGACAGTGCCTTTAATTTTTTAAATCTTTATTTAAAGTTTTCTTAGAGCCAATATCTTAACATGTTGGCGATCATCAGCCTCATAACAATATATAATAATATCTAAATAGTTAGGTTCCAAAACACCTTTTTTAAATGTATTTTTCGCTTTGTGGAGGCACTTACCAGTACTTGATATTTTTTTCATTATTTTTCCAAGTATGGCCTCCACAAGAGGCATCAAAATCGCACCCATCGTTTTCGAAAACCGTGAAATTTTTTTTTTTCATACATTGAGCGATCCGCCCTAACGGGTAGAGTCTGTGCGGAAAGAGTTGTAGGATTTGAGGGCATGCCAGCTAGTGCTATTTTATGGTTTTTGTTATGCTGACACGAAATTATAGTACGACATTAAAAATCATGATACTTGAATCCCGTTATCTCGGCTTTTTGCCACAGCTCACTAAAGGGAGCCTGGTGTCGGCTCGGTAACCGAATCCTATAAATTAGCACAGGCACTAGTTTTCACGGTTGTGTCTGCCATTTCACCTTCTACCCAACTTTAGTTAATATGTTCCAGGTACTAAAGTGACAGATAATAATTCTGCCCAATCCAACTGCCAGTTTAGTACAAAACCAGATAGAATCAAATTTATATTCTGATCTGCCCAGTCCAATAAATCGTTATTGTGCAGTCGAACCATCAACTTAGTGTTTATGAGTGCAAGAGTATGTCATTTGGGATTCTCCCGGACCTCTCCGGTTCTCTCACGATATTTTATTTTGTCCAAAAGCTTCTGCTAAATACCTATAAATTAATATTTCGTAACTAACAGCATCACCATTTCGGTGTACCATGTCATTGCAGAAGAAGAAAAGATTTTTAGATATACTACTACTACTAAGGAACTACGGAATCAACTTTATATAACATTAGCACAACCTGTCATGAGCTAATGTATTACTTTTTGGAGGTTGAGAGAGGGCAACGCTGCCTGCTTAAGGTGAGTCAAGATTTGTGTGGGGTTTAGCACAAGCTTTCTCCTCAATAACCTGCCATATTGCATAATCCAGGGGGTTAAGGTCCGGGCTGGAGGACGGCCAGTCTTCGTGGGCAATAAAGTCAATTTTGTTCCCTCGAAACCAGGCATTGTTTTTGCCTTATGTGCAGGAGCTGAGTCCTGTTGAAAGACCCATGGCTGGTTTTGAAATAGGGTGTGGCTTAAGGGCTTCACTATTGGTTCGAGAACGGTTTCCTGGTAAACTTTGGCCCCAGTTTTCACAGAAATGAACCTGTGTTAGCCCTGAGTATGACACACCCAGTCAAATCATCACATAAGAGGGATGATGGTCTCGTTGCACTCTCGGAACAGCCGCAATCGCCTCTTGCTGTTTTTTGCACACTCCGTCAAAAAAATTTTCATCTGTAAATAGTATTTTTCGGTGGCCATTTTATGTTTACCGCTTCAATAGCACGCTACTTCTCTCTAGCCTCATAGTCTTTAATCGTCCATTAAGCAAATGACCTTTTTGTCTGCGGTAAGCGTGTAGTCCAAGGTCTTCATTGATAACTTTTTTTAGGGAGCTTCTCTTCACAGACATCTGTATTGCCAACAACTTTTGCTTCCGGACGGGGTTTCTTGCAATTCTCGCCTTCACTGCCTTTATTAGAGCTGAGGTCCGAACGGTGCGTGGTCTTCCAGACCTCTTGCGGTCGTCGAAGCTTTGAGTACTATTGTATCTATTAATTGTGCGATAAACAAATTGTTTGTCGATTTTTAGGTTTTCAAGCAACTTCAAAATCATGTTTGGCGGGTGCCCACATTTGTGCAACGCAATTACTGCGATACGATTCTCTTTTAGGCCCCAATTCATTATATGTACGACGAGATAAGCGTAATGTGTGGTATATAATTATAGCTCACAAATTCATCACATTATGTCATTTTTTATTTTTTCGGTAGTATTTGTTTTAACGGAAATAAAGAGGCTGCAAATCGAGTAACAGAACTTAGTAACCAACTAGGTACACTGAACATGACTAGACATGCTCTTGGCCGGTTTTTTTTTTATATTTGCTCAGCAGGTGACTAAGCTTGCTTATTCAAAACAGAAAAATTAAGTTATGATGAACAATGACGAAACAACGACGTTTTCTTAAATCGTCTATCTTAATGTCTCTTTGTTAACTTAAACAGCCTGTACCTATGTAGATCATAAAGTATTGACAGTAGAGAAAAAATAAACAAACCAAATATGAAGGGAATTTCATGTAAAACTTTTGTCCGCGTGTTTTCGAGATATGAGCAAAAATCTGAAAGAGGGATCTATACCCTCAACCTTACCCTCATGGACTTGTAGTATGTTTATCTGGAGACCACAAGGTATAAGTTTTCAAAACTACATGAATTATTTCCCCCTATTGCCCATATTCGGGTTAATTTTCTTGTGCTAACCATATTTCCTAATTTACTGATAAACATGTTTTCATTTCTCATGCTCTGAAAGTGGGTAGTTTTTGTTCCTAAAAGTGTGCAGAAAATGATACGTATACATATTTACCTCTTTTTTTACGATAAGCAGTAAAAATTTTCGTTTTCAATGGATTTGTTGTACATTTTCCATTCTGATAATTAACTCTCCAATCCATAAATAACGATTTTTTTACGTAAATTGTTAATTTAAAGTACTTACCCTCAAGAAATACTACTGAAGTTTATACTTAGCCGTGTGTTTTCAAATGTACATGTTCTTTACTTTCCTCGTATTCGAATTTGAAAAGTAGAGTATTTAACTCGGATCAAAGGCACCATTTCAGTCTCGGACTATTGGTGCTACTATACCTTGGCCAAACTGCCTCTATAACAATGGGCGCCTTTCATCCCTTGGATTACCATATATTTCATCACACTTTCTCATAAAGCGTGGTATTTCATGCAGGTTTAGCGAGAATAATACCCCATCGCAATCTTGGCCATACATCCCCTATTATTGCACAATGTACAATTTACAACGCTAACCACTAGATTTTGAGAAACTATAAAGTTTAATTTGTCCATCCTCGGTATGATGAAGAAATAACTTACGTTTAACATTGTATACAAATGTAACTCCCTAACCACACAAAGCCCATCGTAAACCTAGTTACTCTCAAATGTTGCCTTGAAGAAGCGCATTTGACAATACATAAGGATAGGTACAAATCATAATGATGCACTAGGTAGAGTAGGTAGGTAGGTATATAGTTATCTTATTTCGCAAGTGCTATGCAGACACCAGCCTGAAGCTCTTAAAAAGTCAGGGTCGCTCTACTTAATAGTTGGGAAGAAATACATATCTCGTGAATAATTAACAAAATGTTGCACAAATATGTGCAATACTTTGACTGCTGTTTTAGAGTCTCAAGCGAAAAACTTTCAATTTAGAACCTTGAGCCTCGTTTGAGCTGAGCTGTAAAAATATGTGCTCTTGTGTTGCACATACATATTAACAACTTATCATTCCAGCAGCTCTAAAACTAATTAAATAATAGAAGCAAATTTCACGTTCAAGATTAGAAGCTAAGTGGAAGTCACGCCTCGGAGTCCCCGACTTCCGATGTCACAGAATCCCGTAATCGCGAAAGCTACGAGTCCCGCAATTTCGAAATATTTAATTTGATTCATATAATAGCCAAATAATTAAAATATTATTATTATTAAGTATATAATTTTCAATCATGGCTGAAAGCCGAATGAGTCTGTGCATTCGATGCCTTAACCCGTCAAAAAATGTCAATATGCCGGACGAATGTTTGAAATGTCGCCGTATTTAAGAATTGACAACATTTCAATTTTCTGACCCTATCATTTTATTGGTTCTCTACATTTTAATTGAAACGAAGAATACGCTAATAGTTTATTTTTTCCACTAGGATTTGTATTTAATTTATTATAATTTTTTTAATGTTTACTTATTCTAAATTGTCGTAACTCCAGTTCTACACTAGAAGCTAGGTCTTATCTCGATAGAAAAAAAAACCGGGCAAGTGCGAGTCGGACTCGCGCACGACGGGTTCCGTACCATTATTTATAAATCGGCAAAAACAAATATGTTTGTTGTATGGGAGCCCCCCTTAAATATTTATTTTATTCTGTTAGTATTTGTTGTTATAGCGGCAACAGAAATATATAATCTGTGAAAATTTCAACTGTCTAGCTAAAAACATGACTTAATTAATCTGACGTTGTCTGTCAATTCTGTCATTGTCAATGTTTTAAACTGGTCCGTTGTTGTTTTAAAACAATTTTGATTAAATATCAGATTACTACGACGATTACAATATTATAACAGATACTGATACACGAATACGATACCAGGGGGCCTACCGGGAAAATCGAAATTCGCAAATTGCGGGGATCTTTCTCTTTTACTCTTACTAAGGCGTAATTAGAGTGACAGAGAAAAATGCCCGCAATTGACAAACTTAGATTTTCGCGGTAAGCCTCCAGGCTTTCATACGGATACGACGGATCGACGGATAAACACTACACGAATGTAAAGTAATTAAATGTTTGTACCGATATCTGCGACGAAACATTTATTTTGCTATTTTTGCAGTAGGTAAGGGACGAAACAGTATTTGGTATACTTTGGAGGAGTATATACCTCATCGATTCATATGGCTTTGCCCATTTTAAAAACGATTAGTAGATAGAAACTTAATTATAAAATAAAATTTTCTTTGTTTTGAAATTCAATCAATACGTCGTATTTAATTGACAATGTCAAATCCAATATTATGACAGCTAATTTTTTTTCGTGATGAATGATAATGGCATTTCACCTATTGTGCCGTAGAATTGGTAAAATCACAACATTTTTTAAATTATTTTGTATTTTTTGTATGTATGTATGTATATACTTTATTGTACATAGAAATAAAAACACGAAAAACACAGTTACAGAGTAAATTAAATACAACAAAGGCGAACTTATCCCTGTATGGGATCTCTTCCATTCTCATTCATTTTTTTTTTCTTCTTTTATGTAATAAGCCATATTAAGGCGCGGTGTATAGTAAAATGCGCTATTTTTAAATCGATATTTACAGGCTTGTACAAGGATTTCATCGATTAGGTATTTTCTAGTATGTATAACTTCAGTCTTTGAACTAGCCGTATGCTTGTCAGAAACACGATGGCTCATCTTTTTCTCGATAGATTTTTGCTTTGAAAATATGCTTAAAACTGTATTTATTTCGATATTTTAGAAGTACTATGATGAATATCAATATGAAATTTACTTCATTCAATAGCTTTTAAGTAACTCTAACATTTTGCTTGTCAGTTTATCGATGCGTTAAATTTTTCATTCATAATTATGAATTCAACATTTTGTCTACTAAACTTTACCCCGCGCGGCAATACCGTCAGTACGCCAGTACGCCCGTGACCACTGTCAGCGTCGGACCTGTGCTAGTTTAGCGGACGTTACATAAAATAGATAATCACACAATAAATACACAAATATGTTATACACACAATATTTTCATCACTCTTACGAAGAAAAAACTAATTTTTAAGCTAATTGATTCTTAAATACGGTTACATTTCAGACATCCATCCGTCATATTATATTTTTTGACAAGTTTTACACACGCACCTGTCCGGCATACAGCCACGATTAACCAAATGATGAAATGGTGCCTTGCACCCGAGTTAAACACTCTACTTTTCATTTTTAATACGAGGAAGGTAAAATACATGTACATTTTAAAAAACATTGCTAAGTATAAAATTCAGTAGTATTTATTTCGTGAGGGGTACCTACTTTTAATTATCAATTTAGGTAAAATAATATTTTAAATGGCTATTACAGTAATAATCAAATTGAATACCTATTTTTAAACGTAAACAAATAAAATTAATCCGCTTGTTTAATTTATATAAGTCACTCCTTATATTGGAACAGCTTCATTTTTAACACATACAGGATGCAGGAGATATACTGGATTTAAATATGTGGGATTTAAATAGTGCTTAGTGAAAGGTACCATTTCACGTTTTTGTAGAAGTGCTCAAATGGCTAATAGTTTATGTTATAAGTGTTGAATTTGTTTGGTATTTCTGGTTTATTAACTTTCATATGGTATACACTTAAGACTTTATTTACAACATTTATCAACTATTTTATTTTGTAAGGTGAGCAGGAGTGATATTTACCCTTCAAATTCCATTCAAAATTTTGCAAGTACTCGGTTCGGAAGTTCGTATATATTTGTACCTCTCGCCAATATTTTTATTTCACTGGTTAATTATTCTGTAAATTCAAGAATGTCACTAAATTCCATTTTTGATAATGCTAAACATAAAGTCCTTTGTAAAAGTTTGGTATAATACTTTTAAACCATGCTATTTCTGTTTTGTATGAAATGAAAACTGGTGACATTTTATTTCTTTTTTCAAGTATAAATTTCGATGACACTCTGCCGTCAATTTCAGGTCTCGGCCAATGTTACCTTCTTCTTTAAAACCTTGGACCTTGTTATGTCTTTGTGATATGCTTTTACTATTTTTCCTGCCAATACAAAATATAAGTGGAAAAATCGATCGAAAGTTTCGCAAAATATATTTTCTTCATTTTTGCATTAGGGTGCTTATGTATAATATGTATATATTAAAATAGTTTATTTTGAAATGAATCACTAGTCAAGGCCTATAGTATATCCCTTCAAGTGGCAGAAGCCAAAACGTAAAAAGTAGTCACGTGGCGGGGCCCCGTCGGGTGTTCAGCGCGGCTTTAGAGAATATTACAAATTCAACTATTTAAGCTTATCTATGTATAAAAGTATATATTGAAGCATATATCGTTAAAATAAGCACTAAATACACTATTCGAATAGAACAATTAAATTATTGTCTTCTTCTTCTTGGTCCCTCAATGCTGAGGATCGTGACATCATGTCCTTCTGTTGAAGTTGTCCTTGTTGTTGTTAAATTATTGTAATGTTTATGCATTTCGCCACATGCACCTAACTAATCAAACCTAGCAACAGTGACAGTTTTCCAGTTTCCTTATTAAAAATGACTACCACCACAAAACAAAGTTATGATTGGAGGTAATTGTTAATTAATTTTCTACGTAGGGCTTAAAATTCAAAGGTTAAGTCATAAAAAGTGTCCGTGAGGAAACGGATTTTTTTTTACCACGTATTCCTGAGGTCATAAGAACAATTTCATGTACAAGTTTAAGTCAATTCCGTAAAAAAAAATTGTTTTTTTTTTTACTTTTTGTATGTATTTAAACATATTAAGTTCATGTTCTTGGAAAATTTATGGATTAATATAAATTGGTACATTTTTTTTCGTAAAAATTAGTCTATTCAAATGGTACCTTGTGACTTTGATATCTGTCAAGAAGGTAGTCTAGACTAGGTCCCAAAGTGGCGACTGGCGACATAGCCATCAAAAAGGCGTTATGCACTAAAACACAACGAAAAATATTTTTTTAAATTGGTATTAACTCTGAAACCAGGCGAATTAAAAAAGTTTATATGACATTTTTGCCTCTAAATATGATCCGGAATATACTGTTAAAATCTTTCCGTTTCCTCGAGGGTACCGTGTATTTACAAAATAACCTCTTTAAAAATCAAGACAGAACTCGACCTGGACGTTCGATCCCGGATGAACGGTCCTTAGCAACCAAGCGTTAACAAGCGTGTGTATGTATGTTTTCCTTGTCTAACTTGCTAGCTACTTTTGGGCGCTAGAAGAGCGTAAATATACTTCAAAGCCTTTAATTTTGCCACTAAATATGGCAACACCTCACTAACCACCCTCTGTTGGCCGACAGCTTTCTGGCTATCGCATCGACCCGTGAGTGGTGTGCCACCACTTGAAGGGATAAATAACATAGTTGACGATAAAATAATTTTGTTCATCGGAAAGTTTTGTATGTTAATTAACTTTACGGAACAGGTCTTAACTGTACTTCTTTCCAAAGGAAAATAATACTCATTGAGACAAATCTAACAACCTCAAACGCAATTTGGTTGCGATATTTTGACACAGAGTTCCTATGGCCACCTCCTCTTTCATGCATCAGATCAGCTCGATGGTACCATAATATTTCATTGTCACCCTACTTACATATGTATGCAGATTTTCAACTTCATCTGAAACCTCAGTGGGTCAAATATACTTGTAATATTTGATTACAGACAGAGTAGACAGACAACAGACTGATTCTTTATTAGACATTAATTAAAGTCAGTCAATTATACTCATTACTATATAACTTCGAAGTAGTAGTAGTAGTATAAGTGCATTTTTGCCATTATAAACTTTAAATAATAAATAATAATAGCAGTTTTCTCGACTTTTGCATTTAAAATTTATAATCGTCTTCATTGTCGTCAATTCAAAAAATAATATAGAAATAGTCGTTACAGTTAGAGTCATGGTTCTTTTTTGAGAAGATAGCATAATTTATCTACTTTTTGGAGCTACATATGCTTGTGCATACCTTATGCTTATGTTTTCAGTTATCTCAATACCAGCAAAA
This sequence comes from Cydia pomonella, assembly GCF_033807575.1. Classification (NCBI taxonomy): domain Eukaryota; kingdom Metazoa; phylum Arthropoda; class Insecta; order Lepidoptera; family Tortricidae; genus Cydia; species Cydia pomonella. The sequence goes on along the minus strand of NW_026907803.1, from coordinate 699,617 downwards.
ACATGCTACCTTTTTACGTTCACTTCCACAAATTACTTAGCTTTGCTAGTATTCTTCCTTTTTTCACTACTTGCCCGAAATTGACTTCTATTGCATTTTTAAGGTCAACTAAGTTTTGAATAGGTATCTATATATGATTTAAAGCAGACAGTTGTAACTTTTGTCTGAATTAGTAAGTAATATTATTTCGACACAAAACGATTTGGTATCATTTTACTAGATTCTCAATTTGCCGCGGTATACTCTAGTATTATATATAATTATCTAATTTTTAATTTCATTAAGTTTAAATCATAATCAATATAAATTTCCGGAAAAGATCCCAGAACTAACAAACCAGAATACGGATGGCGTCAGAATAAGGACGTAGGCTTGCTGCGAGCGCGGCGCGCAGGGCGCCCGCCTGCCTGCTTTACCACTTCGTCTGCTTCACCCCCTCAAAAACCTAAAATCTGTCTATAAGAGCGCCTTAAATTTTATTAATATATTGCAGTGTTCAGGAAGCCAAATACTTCCAAGTCATATGTAAAATTTCAGGTTTTATAAAAATGAAATGTTGTTGTTAAAACTTGGGTTAGAATTTAGTTTTTTCTTGGCAAGTGTGATGAAAAACATTGTGTAACTCCAGGGGTAAGAAAATTGCAAATTCGGGTGTTTAATTCCCTCGTGAAGCGGTTCTTCAGCTTAATTGCTTTATGAATAAGTTTAGTACGTTTATACGTAACTTTAAACTATAGTGTATTCGTAGATTGCGAATGATTATAACTAAAGAAAACCTTATTTAACAGTGCTCACGATATAAGTTGGGGTGAGTCACTTGGCTTACTACCGCGTAGGGGCTGTTGCGTGGAAACTTTTCAACAAAACTTCTAGGTTTGATATTACTTAAATGAAAAAATTCACCCCTTTCGGTAGGACTTGAACCTCCGACTTTTGGAAACCGTCCAATCGCTCTTAACCAATTGAACTACGGAAGCCTATCAGATGCGCGCGAATCTTTCTATTCCTTCCTTTATTGCCTTTATCGCCTTGGGGTGGCGCCTAGCGACATCTACCGAAAAACTATTTCATCTTAACGGCACTGGCCGCGTAACCAACTATGCCAATCGCTTACGCTCCATGGTGATCGAAACGCGTCAGTCACTGTCGCACTAATATTGGAAGAGTGATAGAGACATAAAGCGTATCGTTGTCGTAGCGATAGCGTTTGTCACCTTGGCTAAAATTTCAGTCCGGCTGTCTGTCCGAAAAAGAAACTATAGCCGAAAGTTTATTTTTTGGCCGAAACTGGCCGAAACCGAATCTTCGGTCGGACACTAGCTGCTAACCCATGACACTAGTTAACAAATTGTTACTGGTGAATTCTCAATACAACTTGAGACACCGGTGCCGTTAAGATGCAACAGTCTTTCCATAGATGTCGCTAGGTGCCACCCCGTGACTGGTCGCGGTCGCAGGTTCAAGTCCTACCGGAAGCAGTGCTTTTTCCATTTTTCCTTTAATATTATTATTTTTTATTAATGTTATTAATCGCAGGCTGAATACGAACGAGATGCATGGGCGAGTGATGTCAAAATGAAACAATGAAACTCTCGGACCTTGGTAGCGGTAGATCTACCAACACCAGACACGATAAGTCTAATGGATCCTCTACACGATTGCCCAGCGCAGGCCACTCCAAGGGAAGCATTTATGCGTTAGAGGGAGTAAGTGATATTGCTATCTCATTCCACCGCATAGCTGCGTCTCTAAGACTAGCTTAGGCTAGGCCATCGTGTAGAGGAGCCCTGAAACCACAAAATAAAACTATCATCTGGTTGTTAGGGATGTTAGTGACTAGCGACACATTAGTGTTGACATGTTGAAAGTGTTGAAACGTCAGTCATTGTCATGACGATTATACATATAGGTACAGTTTTCGTCTCACTCAATAAAGTTCCATTAAGTACTGTCAGGGTTCAGCATCAGGTCTATCTTGGGTACTGCTCTCCCAACTGCTCATCAAGACAAGTTAGATGACCGAAACAGCGTGTGCCTAAGCTGCACCAAACCTGAGTTCCATTAGGTACTGCCAGGGTTCAGCATCAGCTCTATCTTGGGTACTGCTCTCCCAACTGCTCATCAAGACGAGTCGGATGACCAAAACAGCGTGTGCCTATGTTGCACCAAACTTGAGTTCCACTAGGTACTGCCAGGTTTCATAAGGAGGATGAGTAATATATACTCGAAACGAAACTTATATACGTTCAGTCTTGCAGACCTTTAATCCCTTGGACGCCTTTTATAAAATTACGATATTTATTCTTGTTAAATATTAATCACATTTTTAATTTTCATTAACAATTTATTTAATTCTTAATTGTTTCTGAAGCAATTGATGTTAATGCAAATTAATGTTAATTGCAATTAATAATTAATTTCCCTTAATTTTTAATGGTTTATTTTGATTAACCTTTTTAATGGTTAATGACATTAACGTTTGGCCAACACGGGTAATTAGCGCGCAACATGCACGCAACGAACTAAGATCTCGCGATTCACCAAAACCGTGCAAGTGAAAAAGTCTTTTGACCACAAAATTACATGTATAGAGAGTGGATTCATCACTTTCATCAGACATCTAATTAATTTTCAACGCGATTGAATAAAAAAATATTTGTTTAATTTTTTTTTCCAGTAGTTACCACCAAAATTTGGCTAGCATTCAATACTATTAAATACAGTATTAATATAGAGTGCTTTAATCGATAATTAATTAAAAGTCGAATTAATTAGAAGTAATTACTTATTAGTTTAATTATAAGTCGATAAAGTCGATTACTGTTTCAGTGAACTGTCTTAAAAGTGATCAAAAATAGCCTTAGCGTCCTGAAGATCCAAGTCAGTTTTCTAACCCTGCCGATGGTCAGGTCAATATGAGCATACCAGTTTAGGTGCGGTCTAAGGTACTTCCTAGATATTTTGTTTTGTTTGCAAACATCGTAGTGTTTTGATCCATTTGCACTCCAACGGAATCACTTTTCACATGTAAATACGATAAATACTATTTATTTGTAATAAAACTATGAATTTAACTTATTATAAAGATTTTCATCCATATAAACTGTCGCTTGATTCACTTCAACAATATTCAACATATTGCATTACATTGCTGTTGAACAAGGTACATTATTGCAAAGTCAACTGTTTACGCCGCAATAAATAGGGTACAAAACAAATAGGGTTGTTTCCATCTACAAATCTTAGGACAGAATTGTATCCCAATAAATTCTTTTGAATTATCTTGTACTTCTATCTGTACATATAATGCCAGTGACTACTTATTGGAGAATCGTTTTTTTTTTGACATGAAGCACGAACATTTGTGCAAATATTTTTATATGTATATGTAGTGGGAATTAGTGGCTACTCATGCATATTTTTTTTGGAGGTGTACCTCCGCGAAAAGTAAAAAAAAAATTGGAAGGGAAAAAATATTTTTATTTTTTGCAATGAAGTTTAAGGACAGGATGCTGGTAAAAAATATGCATTTTGTAGTTTTTTTATTGTTATCAAATATAATTTTGTTTGGTTCACGTAACTTGAATCGTTTATAAAATATGACACTTTCAATGATACCCTAATTATTTTACGTTATCCTGAATAACTCGCAAACAAAAGAGAATCGAGGTCTGATGTTAAGCATGGAGGGTCTTTAGGACCTAACAGTACACTACCAGAAATATCGACAAAATCCGTCGTTGGGGGCACTTCTTGTTCGCTTAGCCTGCTAGACCCTTTAGGGTACCACGGTTCACTTCGAGGGGTCCTAACTCTTAACTAGACGATGACAAGGCCAAATTTTGGTGGGGTAGAAGTAAGGGGGAGTTTTATCATAAGGTTTAGTTTATTAATTGGGAGTAGTGATAGTGACAAATGTGACTGTGTATTGAGTTTTGATGCAATTGTACCTCTGGTCATCATGCGCAGTCGCATACTTCTCACATACGAAAAGTGATTTACGTAGTCCGCAAGCTGACGCGCTGAGCAAAACCATGTCGTCTGCATAGCTTATGTTATTAACACACACTGAGTCAATATGGCAATATATTATTTACCTAGTAAGTACTCGTATCATGTTACACAAAAATGGCGTAACGATCATATTTGCTATGGTTTTAATAGGGAATATTACGCGAAATTTTGCGTAAAGGGCGCCACTACCACAATCCATCAAAATCTGAGGGTCTACCGCGAAACAAGAAAATCGAAATTTCGTTATCTAACTTCTCTATCACTCTTTCAATTCAGGCGATAAAGACGCAGATAACTAAATTCGATTTTAGCGTTTCCTGGTAGGCCCTTTATAAACAAACCGCCTTGATGCATCAATGTCATATTTTAATATCTGTGAAAACTTGTCAAAAAACAGTATGTTTAAGTTACTCTATGGTTTACCATAGGTAATAGTGCTACACTCCGGCGGCAGAACATTGCAGTAATACTCCCTATTGAAAGTGTTTATTAAACTTTCTTTTCAAGTTTTTTTTATTAATATTTTTTGGACCCATGGTTCAAAAGTTAAAGGGCCCCATATTCTTTCGAAGTGAAGTGAAGTATAAAAATAGTTTTAGAAAACCTGTATAAATAGCACATACTTGTTTTGAAAGATTTATACAACAACGAACCCCACACCATAGGGATAACGCAAAAAAAAATATTCTAACTTTACGTCTAGTGGATTTTATTTTACCACTTTGTCGTGAAACAAATTTCATTGAAAGACTTCAGTTTGTATTACTTAAAATAATTTAATTCTCATCCAATATGTATCGATACATAAAACATGAAAATTCGAGAATCAATAGTGAAAATCAACAGGACAACTTTTTTAAAACATCGAAATTGGCGCCAAAGCAAACCTTTAAAAAAAACTAAAACAATTCTCGCTGGCATATAAATTGCCTAAATATAATTAACAAACTTATAATAAAATTTAAATCTGCTGTAATAATATTATTAACAATATTTTGAACATTCTGATATTTATATCAATCTTATTTATCCAATCAATTAAATATTTTCCATTGTAACTTTTTTTTAAGTAAACCATCATTTACCTATGCCAGGATATTGAGATTTGGCTAAGAAAACATTGATCTCTATTTCTATGACATTAAGGTTGTTTTCACATTGATAACAATAATGGTTTAATAAGTTGGTTGTTACTCAAATATAATATGAATCATATACATTTGATTGACAAAACATGCAAGATTAATTAATCTAGAAAAGAAATACCATAAACTTTTAACAATTAATCTTAGAGTTGGCATCATTGATCAAATTGCAGCTTTCCAGTACTAACAATCACGGAGCAAATACGCGGACGGACATGGCGAAACTGTAAGGGTTCCCAGTTGACTACGGTGTCTGCTAAAGGTCTGTATTAATCGCGTAGTAGACCCAGTAGACCACCTTACGCCAGCATCTCCGCGCATCATGGCATGGCAATGACTGACATTGTCCATGGGCACTCGTGCGGCAACACTTTACAAGCCTATCGAACGATTTCTATGCCGTTGTACATAAGCCAGTTTCACTACGACACCGAACAAATGAGAAACGTAGGTAATTTCACAAAACAGCCAAAAAAGAATATCTGTAAGTATTTTTAGCACCTGAAGTTTAGGTTAGCATTCAATTATGCAATTTTAAAGAAAGAAAGCTTTACTTCCAAAATGTACGCAATAAAAAAAAAATATTGTTATTCGAATCGTTAAATTCGAAGTTTACGAGTATGTCAATGACACAACTATTTTTTAAACGTAATCTGTCTTTCCACGCATTCGCCAAACCAATATCAACGAACCAAGTAAATAAGTTGTTAGCAAAAAGCCGCTAAACAAATGTGTTGTTTGACTTTCACTTATATCCACAGTTATCTCACAGCGGTGGCCCGGTACCGCGACCCCATCAGTCCCAGTGACAATTCAATTGCATACAACTATTATTTTATGGTCTTACTTGATAAAACGCCCCTATATTCAGTTGAGGCGTTGAGGTAAACAAGTAGATGCCATTGACCCAAAGCATGCCTTTTTAACCGTTAAGAGTTAAGTAACGATCGTCTTAATGTCATAAACTGAAGTATTTGCCAAATATAAATACGAAGGAAAAAGTTGACCGAGGCCTCCAGTGTCCAAGACAGGAATCCACGTCGAACCTGCGACTTCCTTCACTACTTCAGCAGGCTTCTTCGCGGCTGACGCCATAACCTTTGGACTACCCAGGTCACGGCATCATCTCTTTCGCTAACAATATATTATGTAGACTTCGCCCGAGATTTCGTCCGCGTAAAAGGCGTAAAAAGTTCAAAAATAACTTTTTTAGAAAAAATAAATATGTGTGTGTTTTAATTTCAAGGTCTTACTTTTATCAGAATAGTGTGTGCGTGTCTGTACTCGTACTATTTAACGGAATTGTTATATGCAATACATATAGCCAGTGAATTTCCTCCTTGACATTCACTAGCTTAATTGTTTGGCATCTAAACGGGTCTGTTTATACCTACCTTCTTCGTAATCGAGAAACCTTAAACCTGGTGCGTGATTTTAGAATCTGGAACAGCAATTGGCAAGGTCACGGCGCAGCAGTGTTGTCACACCTACCAATTTTTCGGTAGATCTACCTATTTTGCCTGCGTTCTACCTATCTACCTCCCTCGGCCTGAAATCTACCTATTTTCAAAATGGTACAATTGCAAACAATTCTCAATACATGTGACGGAACATTACTTAATTTCTACCGAATTTAGATTAGATTTAATGAAAACTTGCCAAAGAAACAGATTATACAAGCAGGTTTATTACCTACAAACAATGGAAATCCTAACTTTTGTTTCAATTTCTTTAATAAACACGTGTACTAACGTCACGATATTAAACACTTATAAATAATTCAAAACATTTTATACACATTTTTAATCATAAAAATGTACTTCTAATGAGTGGTAGAGCTACCTATTTTTCATTTTAAACTCCACCCATTTCTACCTATTTTTGCACCCTGTTCTACCATTTCGCCAAAATTGTATGTGACAACACTGCGGCGCAGTCTACCTCTACACCCAAGCGCAAGAAAAAAGGGTCCTTTTTTATGACAGAGGGACCCTGAGTATGGAAGTGGCAGTATATACGTCAATGATGAGCATATACTACAAAGTGGGGGTCAACAAAACCGCTTTCACCGAATTCGAAAAAACCGGGTTTGCAGTCAATTGTCAAAACCGAGTATCAAGTTTGATCAACTTTTTCGAGTTTTTCGATTAATACAGATTTTTTACACAAAGTTTAATGATTTTGATGAGCAACAAGCAGTTTACAACAGTTTACTCTTGTATTTAGCAGATTACAAATATTACAATACTTACATTATTTATACGTATATACAACGTTTTTATATTTATAATAGCGCTCCCACACTTTGAGGGACTATGTAATTTCAGGAGATTTCATGCTCTCGGCAAATACATAAAAATAAGAAATTACAACATCAGTTTTTTTTAGAGTAGCAGAATATCATCTACTTCAGTTTTACATAAACAACCCGGTCCCTGCCGTTCCCAGCGGTGAAAAGGTGCACATGCTGCTGATGGCATTTCCCGAATGGACCTACAATTGTATACGATTTAATTTAAATACATATATGAATATAAATAAGAACCGTAAAACCACCCAACTATAGTCCAAAGCTCCCAACTATGGTCCACAAATAAACTCAATTTTTCTCGTTCAGGTGTGTATTTTACTAAATTTTTGTAGTTCTAAGGCAAAGCATGTTTATAAATGGAAGGTAAAACTAGGAGTAAACCAAAAAAACATTGGTATAGATACTTAATTTCCTTTTGAACTTGTGGACCATAGTTGCAGTATTGGACTATAATTGGGGAGTTTTACGGAACCCTTTATCGCCGATGTTTTTATTCAGTGAATTTCGACTTCTAATTACCAGCCATAATTCAGACAGCTACGCTCCGAATCAAGTAGGTAGGTACAGAACTATATGGAATCAAGCATATCTATAGGAAGTGAAATATCTCATTGCGACCGTCCGGAACCATCACGAACTGTAAACAAGTGAGCCGGCAGTCGTAATAGACGCCGCTTTATATATGATAAAAGAAGTGCGCATTCGAATATCGGAGCTTTGCTGAATCATGGTCAAAGTAACTAATCACTCCAGCTAGCCTCGCCGCCGCCGTACGGGTACTAACAACTGTCATCACGAGGTCAAGAATTCTGCTCATCTCCTAGTCATTCACTGACCTCAATTAAATCGAGTGGCTATTTTAGATTAGGTAGGTATGTTAGCATAAACAGAGTTACTAATAATAAGTACGTTAATTTAGAATTTTTCTAATGCACTTTTGTTACGGTTTACACAAGTGTTTTGCCTACAATTACTTATATATATATGCAATACGTTTAAGATCATTAAAACTCAAATTTTTACCTAAAAAGTAAGATTATAACACTTATACCTGCTGCTGGCAGACTAATAGCGTTATTCATCACAAACGCGATACAAACCTCAATTAGGTAATAATCGTTTGTCCTAATCGGTCATTTTGCTTTTGTATTTGTAAGAAAGGGATACTTACACAAAAATACACACTGTATAATAAAATAATTTAATTAATTAAGAAATAAAATAAAATAAATATGGCAAATAGAAATACTACTACTTTACTTACTGTTTGGCTCAGCGGTCCAAAAAGGATCTTGGCCTCCGAAACGAGAGACCGCCACCTGTCCCGATCCAGCGCGGTTTCCTGCCATGAATTGGCATTCAACCGACGCTGGTCCACCTCCACGACATCACACCAGCGGTACTAGGGCGCCCGATCGGTCGACGGCCGGTTGGTCGCCGATGAGCTACTTATTTCCGGAAAATATGCAGGTGTTGTAACAAGACGTATCATTTTTTTCTAAACTGAATAGTTTGCGCGAGAGACACTTCCAAAGTGGTAAAATGTGTCCCCCCCACTGTAACTTCTAAAATAAGAGAATGATAAACCTAAAAAATATATGATGTACATTACCATGAAAACTTCCACCGAAAATTGGTTTGAACGAGATCTAGTAAGTAGTTTTTTTTAATACGTTATAAAATAAAATAAAATAAAAACATGAAACCCATACGTGTAGGGTATCTATGGATAGGGCTTCAAAAATGATGTTTAGGTTTCTAATATCATTTTTTTCTAAACTGAATAGTTTGCGCGAGAGACACTTCCAAATTGGAAAAATGTGTCCCCCCCCCCCTGTAACTTCTAAAATAACAAAATGAAAAATCTAAAAAAAAATATGATATACATTACCGTGCAAACTTCCACCGAAAATTGGTTTGAACGAGATCTAGTAAGTAGTTTTTTTTTTAATACGTCATAAATGGTACGGAACCCTTGCAAACTTAGTAAGTTATACAAAAGTAGTTTTTTAATACGTCATACCCTTCATGGGCGAGTCCGACTCGCACTTGGCCGCTTTTTTTTATCATTTTCAACACCTACCTACTAATATACAAAAAAACTTTAGAATTATAGGTACACATAGGAGTAGGTGTGCTAAAGTTATTTGGCATCGTCAATTTTTTTTAGGGTTCCGTAGTCAACTAGGAACCCTTATAGTTTCGCCATGTCCATCCGTCCGCGGGTTTGCTCTGTAATTGTTAGTGCTGGAAAGCTACAATTTAGCATGGATATTTAAATCCGTCATGCCGACGAAAGAAAAAAAAACTAAGAAACGAAAATTAGTGTGGGTACCACCCCTATTTCGCTCTAACCCTGTGGTTTTTTTTAACTACGCCGGTGGCATACAAGCATACGGCTCGCCTGATGGTAAGTGGTCAGCGTAGACTGTCCATAGACTGCCTGCAACTCCAGAGGTGTTAACTTTATTTATTTAACTTTGCGCATTGCCGACCCTAACACCCCGCACCCTCGTTGAGGTGTGTTTGTAGTGACATACAAATATGCCCCCCCCCCCCCCCCCGGCCCCTCTCTGCCTTAGATAACTATTGAGCCGGTAATAGGTTAAGCCGTTTTTGTGTTATCGCAATTAATCTTCCCTACTTAGTAAAAAGACGTACCAAAGTGCTGCAAAGAGTGCGAAGGTTTTGATTGTAATGTTCAAATGATACTTACCTACTAATAGCACCCGTTCAAGCCAGCCTATTGTGGCCGATGCCTTGGTAAAGAGGATTCCTCTCATTAATAAAAATAAGGTTTTTTTGAGTACATTAAATACTACTGACAATGTAGTGATCTAGTGATGCAGGATATAAAATCATGTGAAAATCATTTTGACCACTTCTGAGTGCGCCGGATAACATAGAAGTCTACGTTGGCGAAAACCTACTTAAAAATATTAAAATAATCAAATAATTTTGCCCCATCATGTCCACTTTGTTGAAATACCTATTATCATTGTTTTTCCTACGCCTACTAAGGAACTTGTCCAATGCCCAACTTTACGCTTGCCTGCGTCATGCTATGGTGCCCATAGTCGCCCATAGTGAGGAAGTAATCATGCACGGTTACGCACTATGTCTATATGGATATCGAAGCCCAAATTGCAGTTTCAAAATTGGGTACAGGTTACAGGTTTGTTATGTAACCTCATTTGTTTCCGGCTGTGACCTCCGAAGGTCTCTGTGTCCCGAGCGACAGAGGCGCGGCGTTGCGGACGAGTCTTTTCTCATATTGGAAGTGAAAGTGAATGAATGGGGCGGAGGCTTAATTAGAGAAGAGACCTGCGCCTGCGCCAGTCCCTCCGACATCACCGCGCTTCGCACACGCGTGTTTACTGCACCTGCCGACCGCGCCGCGCATCAAGTCCCAGCTTCACCCACGTCGCCCGCACGCACACGTACCACCACCGAGGTATTGCTGCAGCGCCCGCGCGCAACTGCGCAGGCTTTATCACTCAAAATCGTGACATGAAAATAAGTTTAGTTTTTTTCCCTCAAAATAAGCATTGGACGTGTGTGTTAAACGGACGACACAAAGTGGTGCACGAATATTTTTAAAGGCATTTTTTTCTTGGTTGTGATAAGAATACGACAATGTTTATTTTGAATTGATCACCATAATTTGATTTACATACAATTTCATACGGGTATCTTTAGTTGATCTTTAATTCGCACGAAGTATAAAACCGTTAGTGTAGGTACTTTTACAAGTGTAATTTAAAAATATATATCTTAAGAACGTATGAAAGCCTGGTATAAACAATAATAAACAATTAAAAGAGTAGGTACAGATTTTTAGGATAATCATTTAATTGGCGCCTTAAACATAGTTTAAAATTAATGATGCAGTAGTGACTTTCCTACAAGAATTTTGGAGCCAGTGACATTTCTTATAATGGTCAATTATTTAGTAATTTAAAGTTAAGCCCACTATGTACTTATGTACCCCAGTTAAACACTAAATGCCTCGCAGCCAAATTTTTTTCGTAGCCATAGGTATTTAGCAAAACCACAAAACATAATAGGTAGGTAATGAGGTCCCGTTGCGATTGTTACCAACTGTCTATTACCTAATAGTTAGCGTCGCTGTAACACCACTCTGTAAACATTGTAACGAGAAGAATGAATCAGAGACGCAGCTTTCGGTTACCGTAAAATGCGTCCCAAATCGTCGATTTCTCGCGTTGGGCACCATTTCACGCAAACGTTTAACTCGCAGCAAGGAGGTCAGCAAGGCGGGTTTTGCTTTCACAAATACAACAAAATAAATTCATCTCACGTATCGATTGTCCTCGGGCAGTCGAAGTCTACATAAGTAAAAGAAAGCGAACTCGTAGGTTGATAAATACGGCCTGTTGGCTCACTAAGTAGCTACTTTCGTCAGTGCGGAATGCTTGGTGACACTATTGGGCGGCGTCAAGTGCGGTGCAAGCACCCCTTGGCCCGTGACACGGAGTGCAATAAAATAATAGGTATATTTTTTGTGGCTCGTACCACAGCCGATATTCGTTTTACTGGTCCCTTGGTTTGGTTTTTCCTTCAAAATTCTAAACTGAATTTAAGGCAAAATAAAACAGGCGGTCTTATCGTTAAGAAGCTATTTCTTCTAAATAACTTTCTCCATTTAGAGAGTAGGTATATTACCGTAATTTAATAATGTTGAATCTAAAATGAGAATAAATAACCTAAGAACCAATTCATCGAGTACCTATTTGCTCAAGAGCAAGATGTACTTAAACTTTCGTGGAGCAATTTGCATTGTAATGTTATTCGCAATTTAAGTACCTAAACTATTATCTTTAGATGTAAAAGGCAAGATTTTGCAGATGTAAAAGGCATTTAACATATTTACCTAGAAGTGCATTTGCATATCTAACTGCCCGCTGTCATTAGTTCGTACATATCTTGATGCCACATGCAGTCATGTTTGAATTGTTTAATAAGCTTTTCATTAACATGCTAAACCAAAATATTATGCAGCAAGAGAACGCAAAACACCAGGGGCATTTGATTTGATGAAGCTTTCCAGTCGGTACGCTATACGAATAGATAGATAAGAATTTAGATAGTCTTTACGTTATATGTAAGTATAAAGGTCAAAAGTGAACTCACAGTATAACTAACGTCTTAAGATTATATATATCTGCTGAAATCTGGATTAAGTTTAGCACGCTATGCCGCGTAATAGGATAGTCAATCGGTATTACCGGACCGGTATTACTAGAAATACTCGTACTAGGTAGTTAAATATTACAAGTAGTAAACGCTTTATGTAATTTAGGGCTTTTATGCACTAAGACCAATTTCGCGTGACGTTTAGACGTATTGCGTTTGACAGATTAATTTAAGATTTGCGCGGATACCAAAAACAAAGAAAAGATACTTATGCCTATTATATTATAGAGTCCGGTTTCATCGGTATGTTCATAATTTAATTGGAATGTTTTTTCCATGTACCTTAAATTATTTCATATCTGCTTAAGAATATATATTATATGACTGAAATGCCATAGGCTCGCATGGACGTTCGTATGTTCCGTGTTTTGTACGAATAAATTATCTTTTTAGTACGTCTAGTACTAGATAATTGAATATGTAAATTAATCTGTCCGGTAATTAAGCATCCGCGTGTCGGGCTTAACGGGCTGCCTAACACCCAATATCCCATTGCATCATTTCTCAACGTTTGAGGTCGTAGGTCGAACCTCGAGTATGTAATTTCTCCGCATGGACTATGAATGTAGGATAGCGTGTAACTAATGTTGTTGTTCTGTTCAGATGAGCCGGCACTCCTGCCTGGCAGCCGCGGCGCTGCTCGCCGTGCTATGTGTCGTCAATGCCCAGAGGAGGCTTGCTCTACCAGACCCCAGGAGTTGCGCGAATAGTAAGTACAATAATTGTACAATAAGTAGACCAGTTTGGCCTAGTGGGTAGTGACCCTGCCTACGAAGCCGATGGTCCCGGGTTCAAATTCTGGTAAGGGCATTTATTCGTGTGATGAGCATGGATATTTGTTCCTGAGTCATGGGTGTTTTCTATGTATTTAAGTATTTATAAAATATTTATATATTATATATATCGTTGTCTAAGTACCCTCAACACAAGCCTTATTGAGCTTACTGTGGGACTTAGTCAATTTGTGTAATAATGTCCTATAATATTTATAATGTTAAAATCTTTAGGTACTCACTTTAATTACCTACTTTGACGTAAAGTAGAACCGTATTTACACATAGGTAGTAAATGTATTTTAACATGATAGGTAAACTTGATATAGAGCTGCTAGCTGCCAAACCTTTCAAACTAACTAGGAATACGAAGATCGCTATGGGAATGCCAATGAAAAAAATTCCTTACTTCGGATAGCCTACTGGTTGGGAGTATTAGTTTCTTATCCTGGTCAGCTAAGCCGTCCTGTGTTCGATCCGGTCTCGAAAATTTTCAGCTTGGGCATACCCGTACCTAGGAACTATATGAAAAATATTTTGAAGCTCTAATTGTAAAAATACTGAAATCCAGTATTTATATATACCTTAGTCTATCTACTTATAAATACCTATTGTATAACTCGTGCAAGTGTACTTCGTGGTACGAAAACTATTCCCCTGATCACGGAACACGCGTACTATATGCCTGTACCCGTAAAGGAATACATAGATTCGTATAGGCCCGAGGCCGCCCTTCAATAACAAAAAAAACATATAGTAAACACCCCTATAATGGACGTACTGGACCCCTATAAATCCTTTGAAATAAATATTTATCATCAGTTTTTTAAAGCTGGCAAGATTTTACCATAAATAGGAGCCATAAGCTTAAGTTTTATTTTTTATTAATTTTTGCTAGTTTTAAAATTAACGGCGCCATACATTCCATGACTGGAGCAAAATACAGTTTTAATTTGTTAATAATATTAAAACCAATTGCAATATCAATAATTATGATCGATTACGCCTAATTTTATGATCGGCAGCCGGAAAATATTAGGACTAGGGAATGTAAGAAGTGTAAGTCCTGACTTGACATCGTAGCATTGAATCGTACAAATTGTAAAACCTTATACGTCTCATTGTCATGTGAGCTTATATCCAGACACTCCATCAGTCCAGACACAGCTGGTATTTACTTTAATAGCTGCTTGCTTGCAACATCTTCGGTCAATAATCTCATATAGACTATTCCCATCCCAGCAAAGTAACTAGCTGTTTACCTTGTCTTTAATTGCTTGAGGTAAAGCTGAGTCCTCTTTGATATGTAGTCACGAACTCTTCATACGGTATTATCGCTTACTTGTAATTAATATTTTTAATTTACGTACATAGTTGCGTCGCTTACTAATGCTTAAGCAAAAATTTTACTACCTACGACCGACGCTAAAAAGTAGTGCCTGCCTCTCGGGGTGATTTCCTCCTCATTTAAGCACTTTCTCTGTTGCATCCTAAAGGGAATCCATCCCTGGTGGCTAGAAGTCACAGACATATACAATATGAGGTACCTATAATTACTTCTAAAAGTTGTTTCTATATGCGATCAAGTACCTAAAGCCCCTTCAATTAAATTTTAATCGTAATAAATAACAGATCTTGTTAGTAATCTAAATGGGTTATCTTTTCGCGTACGGCTCTTCACAATTGCTAGAGTGACCTCTTGCCTTTGCCTCCATTCTATTTAATGTATTCATTGCAACAGTTGCTTAAAAGTGCCATTTATCCGCTTTGGTAATCGTAATTACGAATACTTTTTGTAACAAGCTTCAGATTCAACGTGTCAATGTAAAAACTTAAAAGTGTCTAGTGACTTTTGGTAACATCATAGGGAGTGCTTTACAGATTCAACGTCTCAACCACTCGACTACTCTTTTATGTTTATCCCGATGACCTTTGTATCTGTTGCTCTGTTATTTGGAAAGTTCGAATTTTAGCATCTCTGTGCGAACATGCTATTTGTAAATTCTCACTTGAAAATATTTGACCTTCAGTATTTATTTTTAAATAATTTTAGTTGCAAAATACAGATACCCGTACTTTGCAACGTAATATTTGTGGTTCGGTTCTTATGGGAAATAATAGCGTTTTCGCAATGTCGGAGGCATATGCGGGGCTCGGCTCCTGTACGTGACGACACGCCATGTGGGAGTGCACTTTGTGATTACAATCAGCATTGAACTCGTTTACAACGCAACAAAGGTCCTTTATGTGCACATTTATTGTTAAAAGTGTACGTGTACATGTACGTACTTCCATATGTAACGCACCGTTTAGCCCAGTGGTCTCCAAACTACGGGCCGCAGACCAGATCCAGAAAGGGAAACGGTACAGTCGAAGTCTGCGGGTCTGGGTGCCTAGCCAAGGTGACAATCGCTTGCTAGCGCAACGACAATGAAACGTTTTGTCTCTCTATCACTCTTCCATTAGTCGACAGTTGCGTTTCGCTTGCCACGAAGCATAAATGATTGGCATGTGGGCTAAACGCACCCAGGGGTTTGGAAACCCCTGGTGTATTTATAATTTCGCCTCCAACTAGTTAAGTATTGACAGGGAAATTTTTGAAAAATGACGATGTGAACGGCAAACAGTCTGCTATTCGAAATGCAAAGAAGTAAGTCATTGCGATTGGTGTCGGTAGGTATATGATTTATTTTATCACAACTAAGTCACAACATTTTCTATAACTAGTAAAGCAGCTCCCTAATGTAGATCTTGCAATATCCTGTGACCTTATGAAATAAGTAAACGAAGTCGTATAAACCACTCCTGTGTACGGTATATCTAAACTTTAAAGGTAGATGTCTCTAGTCTCTACATTAACTTTACTCGAACCGTTTAATTTTTTTTTTTAAATGATTAATAAATTGTTAACTAATGAAATAAACTCGATATCATGTGCATATTCTTTTGTCTGATATTGATAACATCAGAAGAACGTCTTCTTTTGTTCTATTCTTGAATATGTAGCAATAAAAAGCGAGAATTCTCTAATACGTAATACGTAACGCGCGGTAGTTTCTCACGACTTGACATGTCAATATCAATAAGCAATGACATCAATTCTCTTTCTCCTTAATTACATAATTTCTATGAAGAGATTATTAAATAATAACTTGAGTAACCGACTAGTTAGCACCAACTTCTTTGATGCCGAAAATAGCTACTAAGTGTTAGTGCTTTTTAGGATTCCGTGCCAAAAAGAGTAGAAAAGGAACCTTTATTGACAACTTGCAATAGCTATGTATAACACGTGTGAACAACCACTCAGCATAGCACCGGAGATGAGTTGGTGAGAGGCATGAAATAAGCACTTTCTAGTTACGAAAGACTGTCGCTCCTGTCGCTTCATTGAACGGCCTGACCATTACGTTTGTTTTGATTGCACGGCATTTCACGTACGATGTCCCCTATTACCACGACAGCCTTACATGAGTTATTTAGCCTATCGAACCAAAAAAATGATTGGATAATTTGTTAGACTGTGGATTACGTTTGCACACGTTAATGACAAGCGTATTTTATGCGTTTGCATGGGCAAGGGATATGTGATTTGTGTAATGGGTTGATAGCATTTACTTTTTGTAAAAATAATGTTATACAAATTACTGTATCTGCAGCTAATGGCCCAAACAATGGCACTATGAGAAACGACGAAAATGGGTAACCTTGAGCAAAGCTTTGAGCGGAGGATCGTTCGAATTTAAACTCTTGTTTCGAAACGTGACTATATCTAGGTGTCGTCACCGACGTTCAATAGATGTACCTGCTCTGTTGTATGAAGCTACACGGACTGGTAACATACTCACCCACATCCTATATGGCGTGTATGTCGTAATGTACGTCCCAACGTGTGTATGTATTAGTTGTTTGAAACTGTTTTGTTCCTTGTGGCACAATTTGCTAAGCCATGCCATTCTGCACTTCGTATTAATCTTAATGAATGTGAGCATGTCGTAATGGTGCTAAACTTATTCACACGGTTACAATTAAAATCTTCATTAGCCATTAATAAGAACGCGTGTTCCTGCGTATTGGTCCATGTAATGATGTCACGTATTCGCATTAATTACGTTGTTAACAGGGGTGCGGCACTCGACGTACCGCGACGCGCGCGGCGTGTTGCACTCGTACTTCTTCAGTTGGGAGCACGCGCCGACCCGCAGCCTGGAGGTGGACTGGCTGGACGCCAGGAACATCTGTCGGCGCCACTGCATGGACGCCGTGTCGCTGGAAACTCCTCAGGTACTTACTTATTTTTATGCCCTTATGCCACTGATTGAGGATCTGTAGATACCTGCATATATTTCTTCCAAACCCTTTAATCCCGTTATCTCGACACTGATTTTGTTTAAGTAGTATTCACATTGTTTGACATTCAACACCTGCATCTACACAATTTCATCACATTTTCCTTGGATTATCAATTCTAGAATTTATAATACGAATTTAGAATAATCTGCGACTGAAAATGGTTGTATGGGTACCTATATCTCATATAGGTACCAATGGTCCTTCGCAACGACATAGGTATCTAGCTTGAAGTTACCACCATAAGCAATTTAGCTATATTTATATTTATTTATATGGGTTATATTTATTCTGAAAAAATGATTATTTATTTTTATTTATTTACTTATATTATTAAGCGTTAATTACAATTACGGCCAGTTATTGATAGGTAGGCAACTCTATTAAGTATACGTACGTATCTATGATACATAGAACATTCCTATGTTTACGCAATTATTTCTTCTCAGAGCGTCGTCCTTTCAGTCATGATTTTGTCCGGGCCTTGAGATGGCTATATACGACTAGGTAATCCTCTCGCAAATTCGAATAAATCACGCAACAGGGTCAGTCGTGATGCTGATGCGTTCACTTTCCCAGGTATCAAACTGTATTTAACTTGTAGCAATTTAATCTGCAATTTGTATGTCGTAACCAAAAAATTACTAGAATCATCTCGCTTACAAGATGATGAACATCATGCATTCCGATTTAATGGCCGTGTCACGATGTAATATTTTTTTATCTATCTTCGATGACCTTAACTTACTTAAAAGATTTACTTAGAATGATTAAGAGTTGATGTCGAGGTACAGTTACGGACTTTAATTGTGGGTTCACTTTATATTGAGGATCTCATAGTGTTAGTATTGACAACCAAATTGGCGTCAACAATTAATGTCTGTCACTGTACCTAATACTACCAAATAGTAATAAAACCCGGACCTTTTTTAGTAAGTTAACTTACTCATTAAATTATAAGGTTGGGCTCTTTGACCATTAAATTTAGGCAAATTCAAGCAATATTATGAAGTTCGCATATAAAAACTAACACAGTGCTCATCAATGTAGATACATTTGCATAATGATTGTGGGAATACCAAGTTACCAGGCAACGACCATTCTGTCTGTAGTTACGTGCCAATCGTGTTTGTTAGTCGCGGATGTGCGCGGCCTGCCTATATCCTATTGTCAACAACAACATCACCATCCGGGTAGTGGGAAATAAATAGATGCCTAGTCGAAGACGCTGTTTTCTCTAAACATTTCCTGCAGCGGTTGCGGGATGTCAACGAACGCGTACAGCTCCGCTCGTCTATTGTTTATAGCTCTTGGATCCGGAATGGCGTGCCAGTAGATGCAAATGACGCCTTATTCTGCGAGTGAAGCTATAATAGCGACGAGGTATCAATATTTATAGAGCGCTTTATAGAGCGTTAAGGCGTCGCGTGAATGAGAGGGGTGCAATGGCCTAGAGCCAGTGCGTCACGACTTCACGAGTGTTGCCGTACGGCCGCTAGGACCGCTCGCCATGTGGAGTGGAGCACGACACACATTCCTGCTGCAGCCGGGCCGCCGCCCACTTTTGACGGCTATGGTGCCGGACACGCGCCGATACTAACTTCCCTTTCCAATTAGGTTGACATTCCGACTTACCTTATTCGACTATATTTTCTGTGTTTGTAGGCCCCGCGATTCTATTAAAGCAATTAATTATTAATGAGGCGTTGATCTTTATAAATTACGGAGCCCGTGGCATACTAACCTTGGAACCTTTGTTTGCATAAGCATGTTGTCTTGAGTGTTGAATCGATTTGATTATTGTAGTTTGTACCACAACTGCTTATTATAATGCCTAGTCGTTGACCGACCGAGACCGTGGAACGCCGAGGCATGCGGCAAATCGAATAGCGGATCAAGTCGTTGCCAGCGCAATTATACTAATTAGTAGAGCGTCGTACGTCACATTAGCTTACTTATTATAAATTTGACGTATTATGACGTTACTAATTACGTATTTTACGTTACAGGAGAACGAATTCATAAAGCAGAGGATCGCTCGCGGTAACGTGCGCTACATCTGGACGTCTGGCCGTAAATGCAACTTCGCGGGATGCGACAGGCCCGACCTGCAGCCCCCGAACGTGAACGGCTGGTTCTGGTCGGGCTCGGGCGCGAAGATTGGGCCCACCACGCAGCGCAACACCGGCGACTGGTCCTACACCGGCGGGTACGGACAGCCCCAACCTGACAATCGTGAAGCTGCCCAGGTAACCTTTATCATTTTACACAAGCATTTTTTTTTATAGAAATACCTCTTTTTTGGTAGTTTGTTTGAAATGTAGTCTAGGGCACATAAATAAATGACACAAATTGAGCAAAAACACGCAAGGTAATTTTAAAGGTGGATATCATGAAATGGATATATAACACATATACACAAGCTAAAATCATGGCTCGTAGTCATTGAATGTCGTATAAGTGAATTATAGCTTCTGTTTTATGGGACTTCATTCAGTCGTGTCATTGAAGTATCAGGCATATTTTTTGTCATTTCGGATTCAAAGTAAAATTCCGCCGTCAACTATTACACAATAGTCGGTATTTTCCTGCAATCTAAAAAAAATCCCGGAAGTTTGAATCGCAGAGATTGCACCACGAGAAAGTTGAAAGTTGTTTGTAGAAATTTACTTCGTGATTCATCTTTGGAGCGTGAGGAATTTATTACTCGCGTCTGTACTCTGTATCGGTTCAACGACTTGCGAGGTAACGTTTTGCATAATCGCGCGATTGTTTCGCAGGGCAACGACGAGTCATGCCTGGCAATCCTGAACAACTTCTACAACGACGGCATCAAGTGGCACGACGTGGCGTGTCACCACGTGAAGCCCTTCGTCTGCGAGGACAGCGACGAGCTCCTCAACTTCGTGCGCTCGCGCAACCCTCAGCTGCGCCTATGAGCCCCCCATTGAAGCCTCGCCCTCTAATTTAGATGGCTGACATTGTACAAAACTGAGTGGCTATCGATTTAAGTTATTTATTAAATTAACATACTTCAACATTATCTTTTGGGTACCTTTTTGCAGATAAATAGTATTTGTAATCCCCGACAGCCAGTGGCGGATTAACCGAACAGCAGAAAAAGCATATGCTAAGGGCCCCGCGCTTAGGGGGGCCCCGCGCTCCGACCCTGACCATGCGATTTCGGCACGCGGAACCGGCCAAGTTCAAGTAGAACTCGGACTCCGCGGATCCTGTACTACCACATTTTATTTATGATGTATTTTTTTTCGTAAGTCAGTTACAATATTGATCAATTATTATTATTTGTTATTATCCTGTCTATTTTTCTTTATGACGATACCAAATTTAAAGAATTTTTAGGCTTGCGCAAAGACCAAGAGCAGAGTTTAGCAGAAAACCGAAGGTGCAGAGTGTCTCAAACCTTTTGTGCATGGCTAAGCTGCAGGAAACAGAGCTGGAAACGAACAAAAGAATCTTCTTTTACAGTATCTACTGTGTTTATAACATATTAGTGAAAAGCAAGGAAGGATGATTTATTTATTAATTATTATTTCAAATAACAAATTGCACCTTACAGCTAATGCCTAATGATGATCAGCTTTGAACCCGTAGTAGGCCAAAGGACGCGCTCCTCTACGGCTGGCCGGGCGCCCAAAAATGCCGAGTTGCTGCATAGCCGTGATACATATGATCTAACTGTCAAAATGTTATAAAAAGAAAACAGCTGGCCCCCTATGCAGGCCTTTGTATTCGCATAGGCCGGATGTAAAGCCCTACACAGGCCTCACATTGGTTCAATTCTAAACTCTGTTCTCCTACAATTCAGCCTTTGCATGGTGGCGCGCCACGATAGAACGCTCCGGGCCTCAGCCCTTATACGGAGCTCGGCCTACGGCCTCGTTCACACTCTGGCATTGGTTTCATTCGAGGCTCTGCTTTCCTGCAGCTTGGTCTTCAGCTTCGCTCGGGAACGCTACGAAATCGGGTGGTCCGGATATTCAGCTCGTGGAGCTCAGCCTTCGGCCTTGTTTTTTGGCTCACTTTGCCATTTGTTCCCACTTCTTAGGTCCTACTCACTTTTCACCTATTTTTACAAGCTTTTATTAAACTTAATAATATTGATGTTGTTAAACAGTATCCCTACATGCTTTTATTTAACTTGCAATACTCGTAAGTTGTTTTTAAAATCTGCAAACCATCTGCAAAGTGCAAACCATTTTTTTGAACATTTGTCAAAATTTGGCAAAATCGACCTAATCTGATGATGAAAACTTGAAAACCGAAGGTAAGGAGGAAACATATATAGAAGAAAGGAACTGTGATAAAATAACACAACTCCATTAAGATTAGGCTCTTTTAAAATACGGAATAAAAAAACAGACTAAAAATACACTGCATAACATGTTAAAAACTAATCGAGAACGAGTCGAAAAAAATTAAGACATCGTAAAAATGTTGTGATGGTACTGAATCCTCGGGGTGCGAGTCCGACTCGCACTTAATCTTGTTTTTTCAAACCAGGGGGCCCCGCGAGCTATTGTGCTAAGGGCCCCGCGCCTTCTTAATCCGCCCCTGCCGACAGCACCCCTAAGTCGTTACTAAGCTCGCTATCCAAAGATCAGATCGTTTCGACGTTCGTCGCTGTCGCGCCTTGTGGTCAGTCATCTTGTCTTCTGTACAGAGGTACTTCACAAAAAAATGTAAAAAGTCTTGTTTTTGCACAAAATAGGATTAGTGTATAAATGTTTAAGAATAAATAAAAAATAATATTATATCAATGTTTATTTATTTCCCAAATCATTATCATTTAATAAAAATCCTATGTATAAAGTCAGTCCCGTGTAAAACTACAAATACAAATTGATATAAGTAAAAATAATTATTATACCTAAAACAAACGCCTTACAGATTAAAAATGGAATACTGATCAAGGCTCGGAACCGGTTTTTTCTTCATACAAAAAATTACGTTCTTTTTCGTTCTTTGGTTTATTATTAAATTTTTAATGGGATTATCTAATAATGCGAAGTTGTTACCTAAATACATGATCCAGTCCTACGTAAAGAGTATAAAATAATTAAAAACATTGGGCTATTTCGGGATTTAAAAATAAACCGGTTCCGAGCCCTGATACTGATAGACTAACAAAAGAACACATTTCTCTATAAATGTATTCCTAATAAACAAAATTGGAAAAACAATTTCATCTTTTTGTCAAAGTTTTTTTTTAATAAGAACACTGTAGTGCTTTGGCGTCATAAATACTCGTTATTTATAACGTTCTGCCAGACTAGTTGTCGGCTGGCTGTTATAGTAAATGAATTAAAAAAAATAATAGGTCTGGTACGAGATCTACCGGATTTTAAGAAAAAATAAAATAGAGGATTTTACAGTATTAGGCTTGAGTCGGTCAGGACCGAAGAACTAAAAGGAATGAAATCCCACCACAGACCGAAAGGAACTAGTTCATCTTAAGCGCTCTTAATCGGTCTCGGTCCTTTAGTTCAGTAGTCGGTATGTCAGCGGGCCACCGCGAACCACGTTCGACGGGTTGCCTCCCTGTCACACTTACGTACGAATTTACAAGTGCGACAGAGAGGCAACACGTCGAACGTGGTTCGCGGTAGGCCCTCAGTACCAAGTAACAAATCGGTCGGGAGCGAATGATCGGAATGAGTCAAGGTCAAGAAATTCGCTCTCTCACGCTCTCGCTCTGTTTATTTGCGAGCGAGAGCAAGATATAACCTAGTCATACTCATTCAGATCTCGAGATTTGCTCCTGAACTAAAGGAACTAAAGGACCTAAAAGAGCGAACTAGTTCGTTTGACCGATTGACCGAGATCGGAGCGCTCTTTTTAAAGACCGAGCGGGCACAACTCTATACAGTATAGATGTACTTTAGTAATTTAGTGGTTTTCCGCAGTCGTATTTTGTACATCGCGTTGTCGCATTCATCTGTATATTTTTTGGATTGCGCTTTAAACCAATGAGATCTGTTAGAATTAAAACAAATGCCAAAAAGCGTACAAATTAAGCCGTGGATGACCTCTATTCACAACACATTCATTATATTATCTAACTCAAAAGGTAAAGGTAAGGTAAGGTTCAATTACCATAATATCAGAAATAATTCATAGATTTGATATTAGATATTACACAACATGTATTAAGTATTAATAGATTCAAACATAATTACCTAACATTACAAAACACTAACTCACCTTAACAAACATCCATACAAAACATGTCAAGGCACTTCACGCTCCTTTCGTTAAATTAAACAATTTTGAAACAGGCTACGATTTATAAAGAACCGTTACATTTTTATGTTGAACAGTAGTTAATGTGAATACAATTCCATCCATGATCATGCGAGGTAACATTCAAGTCAGTGTAGGATAAAATGGCAGAGTAATACGTAACCTAAAATAAAATGTAACGAAACTTTATACTTGAAAGCCTAGGTAATATTATTGTGAATGTAAAAACAAGTAAATCGCCAGTATATGTAAACCACAAGCCACAAAACAGTAAGGGTACTTTTAAAAAACTAATGTTATGGTTGGAAGGGAAATGACCAGCGCAACGGCATCTCACAAACAACGCCATCGTCACGCTTCATCACTTAAGTTTTTTACTTTTTCGGAAATTTTAACTACTTCAGATTATGTAAAAAAAAAATTCAAAGATAAGCCAGATACAATTACTTATGACAATATCAGAATAAAAATTATGAAAAACCTGGCATACAATAACAAAATTTCATTATCAACGTGCGTTTTAATGCAAAAAGAAAATAGGATTCTTAATTAATCACAGCATACATCTTCCCAGGGTCAACATGTTATACCTACACAACTCACTCAGAAAAAAAACAATTATATATCTTACATTTAAATGCTAATCATTAGCAGCCCTATTAATGTAACGAAACGTAGCAGCAGGCCGACTTCCCGTTGTAATTACGGAACCAGGAAGGGTCTGAGCCTTTTAAAAGTGTAGTTTTAATTAATAAATACCTATACGAAAAAAAAAGTGTCACTAGGTAAAAATTGTTGTTGCCGTAGGGACTGTTGCCGAAGGGACGAACACAAGTCGGTTGTACCCTTAAGCCAAGGATAGACCTAGGACAATTTTCCCACGAAACGGGCCGCAAGCGACGTCGGGTGAAGTGCCGCCATGTTGCCGGACTTCGATCGACATGTCGGGCAACATATGTAAGGCGCGCAAGAAGTCCGGCAACGTCGCGGCACTTTAACCGACGTCCCTGGCGACACGTGTCGTGGGACAATTGTCCCTAATCTAACCCTGGCTTACCATGAGTTTCTCGCGGTCTTCGGTACGACTTGAACCAATGGGTAATGTCGAATTAGTGATTTAGATCACTCGTCAAGAATCTACGTACCTCAGATTACAGTTTTATTAATTTAATTTTGCACTAAGAAGATCCGTCTGTTAATTACCTATATCATAAATTTAATTAAATAACATAAAAATGGAAAAAAAAATCTTTAGTCTTGGTTGCTAGCAAACAACTATTACTTATGGAAGAGGTGTAAAAAAAAATCGTGCGCTCGAGTTTGACACCTGAACTAAATTGCATTATACATCGCCATACCTATAGGGAGAGTGGATAAACTATAGGGGGCAGCACAGGAAACGTCAAAATTTTTGGAGCGAGGCGTAAATGTGTACGGTTCATAAATATGTACATTGACACTTCACGCCAAAGCAAGTGCTGCCATCTACTCGTACGTTTTCTTGTGCATAGTAAGTTCTGCCATCTTGTGGGCTACATTGGAAGTATACATTTCATAATTACATCTCGCGCCAAAAATATGGTGTCTTCTGTGCTGCCCCCTACAGTTTACGCAAGCTATCTACACTTTGTGGCAATTGAATTGTCAAACGTCAACTTTTGACAGCCGCATAATGTATGAGGCCGTACAGCGATATATATTTCAGCTGTCAAATTCGAGACACATTTTTTTCTTGGACTATTCCTCTACCCAATAAGACCCAGTTTCCGTTTTAGGTTGCAAAGTCTGATGGCAGTCACTTTCGTAAAAACTAGTGCTGACACCCATTCTTAGAAATAGTTGCCAAGCGAGCCCCCGGTTCTCATGGGCCGTAGCAAAAAGGCGGGACAACGCTAGGATGACTATTAATAACCCAAGAGTCGCGAGTTAGAGACTCGTGCCGTATAATTATACTAGATTTGGATTTTTCCAGTTTTCGTTTTATTTAAACACTTTCGCTGTCAGTAACAGAGTCAGCGTTGTTAAGCTTACAAATAAATATTGTCGAGGTACTGTCAGCGAACGCATTAAGGCCAAAGCACACATGCTGCGTGTGTGTAGACGGGCACGGTGCCCTAATGTTGGAGCCGTGCGTGCACACGTCACGGAAGCGGTGGGCCATCTCTCATAAGGATCTGTATATTACGAGGCGTACGTGCAAGTCTACGCACACGCATGCAGTGTGCGCAGGGTGTCAATGAGTACTAACAGTTGGGGCGGCAGCCGGCTTCGGCGAGGATGGCGGCCATGAGCGGCTTGTCGCGCAGCGCGGCGCTCAGCTCCGCCTCGTCCCACTGCAGGCGTAGGCGCCGCGTGCGCCCCGCGGGGCCCGTGCATCTGATCAAATAAATACTACATTGTACAATCGTGATATAATAGAGAGCTTTTCAGTCGAGTGCCGTGTTTAGGCAGGCCACGAACCTTTAGTCGGTTCCCTGAACGGAAAAAAGGTGCCTTTGATGAAACCAGCACCATATTTTAGTATGTTGTTAAACGTGGTTAAGTCACCGGTTATGACTGCATCAAAATGGCCGCTGCCGGGTTCAGAATATTGCGTATACCACAGAAAGTATGTCACATGTAAGCTTGTGTGGGGAAAAATCCCAAAAAACAATCCGTTTTTTTGTTTATCAACTTTACGTAGTGTCCGACCGAAGTTTCGGTTTCGGTTTCGGCAGGTTTCGGCATAAAAATCGTGTTTCGGCCGAAGGTTCGGTTTCGGCACAAAAACTGCCGAACCTTTCGGTCGCACCGAAACTTATAATCTTGTACTTTCGTGTAAATTTTTAGTGTAAAGACTGTTCAATTTACCAAGTGGACACCCAAAATGGTAATATAAATCAATTAGTTGGTCTAGAAATGGAACCCAACGATATAGAAGAGAGAATATAACGTAACAAAATTGGTAAACTTTTCGAAATATTATCGGATGCGCCGCATAAATGCCTGTTTTCAAAATGTTAATGGAATTTTATAGCTTATTAATGTAGCATTCATACTTTGATACAATGTTTTACAATAAAGTTGATAAAAACAAAAAAACGGTTTTTTTTTGGGAAAATTTTAATAAAAGTTAAAATTTCTTGCAAACTATGGTATTCACAAGGACAAATGTATGAATAATATTGTAGCGCATTTATTTTTTCCTTTTTTTTACACCCTACACAAGCTTACATGTGACATACTCTCTGTGGTATACGCAATATTCAGAACGCGGCAGCGGCCATTTTGATGACGTCATAACTGGTGACTCAACCACGTTAGAAACTATCTCCCGATGGTTTTTTAGTCAGAATAACATGTTTAAATTGTTTAACAACATACTAAAATATGGTGCTGGTTTCATCAAAGGCACCTTTTGGGCCCTATATGACTCTAAGGGAAGCGACTACTTGCCGAGTGGCCTAAGTAAGGTACAAGGTCGGACCCGGGTACGTCCTTAAACTACGTCCACAAGAGAGGTATGTGCATTGTGAATGTCATCTCGCTCTGTGTGGTAGGGCACAGCACAGCGGATGTCATTCCAGATCAAGAGCAGAGCCCAACTGGGGAAGTACCTCCACCAGAAAATCGCAGCGAAATAACACTAGACCCTACTCATAGTGTTGTGTTCCTGCCGGTGAGTAAGGTTGCCAGAGCTCAACGAGGGGTGGGAGGGGGTTAGGGTCGGCAACGCGCATGTAACTCCTCTGGAGTTGCAGGCGTACATAGGCTACGGATACTGCTTACCACCAGGCGGGCCGTACGCTTGTTTGCCACCGACGTAGTATAAAAAAAGAAAGATTAAAAAGCTTGATTATATCACTATTGTATACAATACTTGATCACTTTTTATTTCGTATATGACATTTACATCAGTTTACAATGAATAGTATTTCTACTTAAATAACACCCAAGTTAAAATATTTTAATTAGAATAGTTTGTGTTTCGTAGAATCTAATATTTATTATTTGTCAAATAAATAATTCGCAAACATCCAACTCACCGTAAGGCACCGCGCGCTTCAAGTAGAGTACACGCGCTTGCCATCTCGCTCATGTCGAGCGGCGCGATGTTGCGAGCTGCTGCTACTCTGTATACAGAAAGATCACTGTCTTAATGTAAACCATTGAAAGGTAAAGGAATTTTCAAGCAGAAGGTGATAACCTCTTTTTTATAAATTTATAATGCAAACAATGTAACATCACCTAATACGATCAAATTCAAGGAGCCAATTGGGCTGCAAAAAGTGCGAAAGTAATAAACCCCTGTAATAATGTATATTTAATTCGTCAGAAAAAAAACAGAACGCCTTGCTTTGCCGCCAATTGAAAGTGAAATATTCTCTATATTCAAGTGAAGCTTGTAAGTTTCAATAATAACCAAACGTTTTCCTAACAAGGTCGGTCATTGGTCAATAGACTGCTATGACTTCATCCAGTCCTGTCATCAGACTAATCATGAGCGCCGGTAGCATAACTGGTTAGTAGCGCTGGTTGGGCGTTAAGAAGTGAAGCTTTCAAACTTATGTACGAAATTCAGTTAATTTTTATCCACCATCATCAAGGGAAACCGGCCTATTTCCAATAAGGCCTAGTTTCCCATGTGGATTTTAAGGTCACCAAACCCTTTCGTAAGATTTAGTGCCTGTGCCAATTCTTTGGAGTAGGTTTTCGGGTAGATCATAGGCTCCCTTAGTGAGTCTAATGATAAGTCGGCACAACAGATGATAAATAATTAGAAATAGAGTGTACTCACTTTTTATAAACATCGTGTAATTTCCCCATAACAATGTCCTTATTTTTTCCCTTGAGCATAAGCATAAGACTGCAAAGTATCAACTTCTGTTGCATCGGGAAACCTTCATCAACATCAGACTCGATTTTCTTGGAGCCTCCGTACACATCGTTCAGTACTTCCAGGACTTGCTTGAGTTCCACTGTGACCGTGCAGTCTTTCATCATGGTGTCCACGGACTGGTTCTCGGCAAATTTACTGCGTTTTGCAAGCTCGATCACTCTACGGCCTATGTCTAGGGCTCTTCGCATGTCTCCAGAAACGGCAGCAATTTTAGCTAAAAGATACAAAATAAAAATAGTAGAAAGGCTGATTTAGATATGATGAACGAATTAATTTGAAAATGTGTCTATATTGATAGCATGATTATTAATTGGATGGAAGAATCTTTCACTCCTGTGAAGTATCTGAGATGCATTTATATTAAATTTCGTTATCCCCTACTTATGGACACGTTAAATTTACTACTAGCAGTTTTGCAGGTTGAATGTTGACTTGGCAATTAAAAATTTCCATATCCACAATAAATAACAAATTGATAGTAAAAATCTAAGTTTTCTTTTATGATGTGAACAGATTTTATAGTCAATTATCTACTTATATACATTGCCTATTGTCTATTTCCCATTTACATTTGTCATTTATAATTTGAGTTTTGCAGTTCGCATCTACGATCATCTCACAATTCTCACAAGTACATATAGGTACAGTCGGTATCAAAAGTAGCGGATCAAATAACGCTTCATAAGTATCTACCATTCTGTAACAGCTTAACAAAATGTAATGTCTTTAATATATAACAACTAACACTGTAAAAGATATATTTTTGAACGCGAATTTTAGGAGATTATCTACATTTGGAAAAGTTATACGGAATATCAGATACTTTTGGCGCGTTGTTTCATCCGCTACTTTTGATGCTGACTGTACGAGACAAAGCCAAAATAAAAAAAATCATCTCATTCAGATTAATTAGTTTAAAATCGACAAATACATCTATTATTAATATAAATAAATGATAAAGAACGAATGGTTCCAAAATATTATTGAACATGTATAGATGTATACCTGCCAACATTTGTAAGGCGACAGGTGAAAACACGTTGGTTTTGTCAGCCTCGCCCAATATCTTGGAGAATATGTTGATGATCTGCTGCTTGGTGTACGGCGCGAAGTGCAGGGTGCGCGGCCGCAGCGAACAACGGGCCTGGAAGGGTAAATATATTATGGAATAAAATAGTACTTACAAGGAAGGGTACCCAACTGTCCGGCTCCGATTTGATTTATTTTATATATAGAAGTCTATAGTCTGTTGATAATTAAGGTTCAGGGAGCGGAGTTTTTGAAAAATCGTTCCGCTCTTTTAGATAACAATACGGTTGCCAAAAACAACAATCTTGAAAATTTTACTAGGGACTTCAACGATTCGAAAATTCAAAAACATGATTTCCGCGGTCACAAGCACACACATCCATCTCCCACTCCACGAACTATGGGATCTTAAATTATTCAGCAAGCAACCACAATAAGACATTGAATAAGTGGTCAGCATACTAAAATTTACATCATAGTTGGTATGACGTCTGTGGGTCATGCTAGCAATAAATACACGATGTTCACGAGGAACCCGAAAGATTTTAACAGTGTCGTGTTCCTGATTACATTTAAAGACTAATATGTCTTCATAAACTTTTCTGGAACTCTTTAGTTTCAGATAAACTTTTCTGGAACTCTAGTTTCAGAGTTAATACCAATAAAAATAAACATATTTTACTATTACTTAGTGCAAAACACCCTTTTTAATGGCGATGTTGCTAACTTGCCACTAATGGGACTGGAACCTAGTCTAAATATTCTTATTAATAGATGTCACCTTGAAAAACTAGGTTTTAGGAAAAAAAAGCGAAAATTTATTTAAGTGACAGTTTTACCAACATTTACTATTTATGAACAAACATGCATTCGAAATATAGAAAATAAAACAAAAACATTTTTGACATAATTGTCCTACGCTCATATATATTTTATTCCTTCTTTTGACCTCAGAAATGCGTAGTTAAAATCTTTCCGGTTCCTCGCGAGCATCGTGTATAAATCAAGTTGTAGTCGACTGATCTGATATGTAGATGGTCATTGGCCACGCCAACCAAGACCAGACGAGAGCCCGCCAGCGCCGGCCACTTAAAGATCGTATAAAGCTCTCAGTACTTAACCCATTACTAATATTTTACCTGCAATCGCGGAAGTGCGCGCTCTGTCAAATCCAGAGCATTGGCCACGCCGACCAAGACCAGACGAGAGCCAGCCAGCGCCGGCCACTCAAATATCGTGTACAAAACTGACTGGCGTTTGCTGTCTAACTGGTCGATCTCGTCCAACACTAGTAAGCTGGAAACACATACATGTTGAACACCAAACAACACACAGTGTTATAAACTAAGATGGCATAATATTAAAAAAAAAGTGACAAAGCCCCACAATGACCTAGACCGAACCGGCGTCTTCAGCTTACGCGGGTAATGCCATTACCTCTAGGCTACCCGGTCACGGCGGTAGTCGTCCCAATGTCTCGAGTAGGTATCTTTGAAAGGCTAGGCGCTTTCGTACACAAATAATAGTAGTTTATGTGACTGCTACATAATAAAAGGCATTCAGATTTTAAACGAACGAAGGGAGTTTCTTAAAAGGATTACACGAGTGTTTTAATGCCTAATTATGTACAGTTACATACACTATTTTATCTACACACATATAAACTTTCTATGATATATTCACTAACCCAACTATAGCCAACGTTGAGGCATCGTTGCTCTCTTGGCGGAACTCGCGGATATGTGGTGCCGTCACCGAAATATTTTTACCGCATAAATTTTTAGTGAAATCATTCCGAGACACTTTTGAAAGCTATAACTCACGAGTGAGCTATAACTTTTTTTTACAATCCAAAACTCCCGCGGGAACAATATAGGCCTTAGTCCTTCAGTACACCTCATACACCTGCATAAACGATAATTTTTCGAGCAAGTGTGATGAAAATGTATTAGTAACATTCAATTACTTACATCATCTTGTGTTTTCTATTCAAATATTTTTCTATGGCAGCCAAGCATGCCTTTTCTGTTGAACCTGAAGTAGACAGCTGCAATTCTTTGCAAATTCTGCTGTATATGCTCGTGGCGGACTTCATCATAGTGCAGTTCACGTATACTTGTTTGAAGCCTTCTTTGATCTGTAAATAATTTTTAAGTTCAAAATTAAAGTACCAATTAACAAAGTACCAATTTTATTTTTTAAATTTAAAAAAAAAATTGATTTAGGCAACAAGGCCCATATTAATAGTTATTTTTTTTAAGGTCGAGATTCGGCATTTTTGGGGAAGTCTTGGTAGCTCAGTTGGTAGAGCGGCGCACTTGTATCCCGGAGTCAGCACTTCGGGTCCCGCCTGATGCGGAGAATCTTTCATTTGAAATATAACGAGTTATTGAATAATAAATATAATAATAATAATGACATTAAAGCTCTCCAAGGGGCCTCTACGTGTTGGATCTATATCCCCACGCAAACCTATCAAAAGACCGGGATTTATAGGCCCGTGAAATCCAAGGAGATATAATAATAACAGTCGGACAAATCTTGTCTAGGAAAATATGTATCGTTTAAGCCTAAACTAATTGACAAAAGAGATCTTCGAATCAGCATTAAATTGTTTGCCCATGATGGGTTTTTGACCATATCCTCAGCCTAAGCTGAGAGTTGTAAACATGTAGCTTCATAAATTGAGCCACAGAGATTAGCAAAGCTCAGACTTTCCCTTAAAGTGGGGCGGGCCACTAGGGTCAGACCAACATAAGTTGGCAGTGATTTTGATAGCCTAGCCTGTGCAAGTGTTAAGTAAACGTCATAATTTAATAGAAGTTTGACGTTTAAAGTAATACTTGCACTGTCTAGGCAGCCAATATCGCTGCCAACTTATCTTGGTTTGACTCTAGCGTTAATAGCAAGGTGCGAAGTCGGTGGAGGGAGTGAATGCTAGCGGAAGTAATTTAACTCCATAAGATTAAACGTAGAAAAGCCCACAAAAGGGCAGCACCAGTCGTGCACCTAGCGAATAGACTCGTTTGCTCACATCGCGCATATAGTATTAATTACCTACCTTGATTGAGAAATATTATAATCTAAGATTTCAAAGGTAATAGGCCCGTTCATATAATGCCCAGCGAACATGCGAACCAGAGAACATGTGCACAAACGCGATTTGCGCACCAACGAACTGCTAGCCTACTTCGTAGTGACCGTAAGGCCCGTCTTTACGAAGTATGTAATATATAAGTCAATGAAGTATACCTTTGGCGAATTCAATAAGCATGATAAGGTTGCCGTTTTGCCTGTGCCAGGTTGCCCAGAAACATATAACGAAGCAGATTCTTCTTTGTCAAGGCTCTCTAATAGGAAGTTTTGCAACCATTCAAATTCTTCTTCTCGACTAGGAAGCGGGCCTGAAGTAACAGCATGTCGATTTCTGAAAAATTACAAAAACACATACGATTGTTAATCATCATCATCTGCTGGCCCTTGCCGATGTTAGCCATGGGGACTGGCTAAACGGTCAATGAAATGTTTTGTATGTACTCTATGTACGTCAATTCTTAACGATTTCTCGTTTGTCATAATTATACCATGTTTTTATTGTCATACAAACCTCTCGTCAAAGGATTCTTCACATTCATCTTTAGACTCGACGACTGAAATAGACTTCAAGGTTTTTCTGGATATTTTGGGAGCAGAACAAGAGTCTGAAACAATTAATCTAAATGAATATAAGATCTAAGTAGACGAATCAATCACAGCATAAATGTATTTTACTTAAGTTTAAATAATGCTGAAGCGCTGGTGGCCTAGCGGTAAGAGCGTGCGACTTGCAATCCGGAGGTCGTGCGTTCAAACCCCGGCTCGTACCAATGAGTTTTTGGGAACTTATGTACGTGTAATATCATTTGACATTTACCAGTCGCTTTTCGGTGAAGGAAAACATCGTGAGGAAACCGGACTAATCCCAACAAGGGCTAGTTTACCCTCTGGGTTTTTTTTAATCTTTATTTAACGAGCTTAGTCTAAAAGACGATGCCGCTCAATAGTACACATCGAGAAGTGTTCTTACACTAAAACATTTAAAACCTAAACAGATCATTATTTTCGTCTTCGGATCCCCACCATCACCATACTGAACAGAGCTCTAGCCTCCCTACCCTCTGGGTTGGAAGGTCAGATGGCAGTCGCTTTCGTAAAAACTAGTGCCTACGCCAAATCTTGGGATTAGTTGTCAAGCGGACCCCAGACTCCCATGAGCCGTGGCAAAATGCCGGGACAACGCGAGGAAGAAGAAGACTTAAGTTTAAATAATATGTACTCAATTCTGAGTCATTTTCCCCAGACAAGTCCTATAACATTTGGCGATTGTCAAACATTATTCGCAGTGTTGAAACTTATATTTACCTAATGTGCGATACTTGCACACCTGCAATATGGCTTTTGGCATGTCATCTGACCGGTTGCTGTCCCAATTTGAAGAAAATAATATTAGTAGACATTAAATATCTTACCATTAATACCATTGTCAAAATTATCTTTGAGATTTAAATTAATGTCTTCTGGTAACTTCATTTTGTTAAGAATATTTTCATTTTCATTACATTCTTTGTTCCTCTTATTCATGTAAGTCCTCTTACGGGATTTAAAGGGAATAGCAGTTTGAGCAGCCGACATCTGAAATGTAAAACCGAATTGAACGCCAAAAGAAGTTTCCAAATAATATTTGCAATCAAATATGTATTTAAATAAATTATATACCTTTTTAAATCTCCAATGTAAATACTAAAGGACAGGTAATAGAAAAATAATTACATAATTGCCACCATTTATTACAAATTACAATTCCCATCTTAAGGTCAAGATTTCTTAATCACAAGAATACAGTATGCAATGTATGTAAATTGAATACATAGGTTATGACAACCTAATATGTAAAAGATAAACTCAGTATTAAATAAACTACATATTGTAACATGCTGTTCAATAGTATGATGCACAAAATATAGAATTATAGACTTTAATATTATATATGTAGATAAGGTTGAAAATAAAACGTTGAGAAACAATATGTCAATCACAAACCATAATGTAAAGTATATAACTACCATTTAAAAAATTAAATTCATGATTTTAGATACAACAGTAAAGCGTTGGATTCATTTGACAAAAGTACCTACATGTTATTTGAAACAGAATTTGATATAAAAATATGTTTCTTCTATTATTCAAGTATGTTTATGAATCTTTGTAATACATTAATAATGTCTACTCTCAGCATCAAAATAAGTTTACAAATGAATTTAACACCCTTTTACAGCTGATCCTACGTACATACCTAAATTACAGTTATTCTTATGAATATCTTATTTACACACAACTTACTATGTTAATACAGTCAAAGAGAATTTGATATAGAGGTGGATTGTCAAAGAAAACTTTGTAGCCACAGTAAATCTACTGCCATCTTTCAACACATGATTAAAACTTTTAGAACACCATTCAACTTTGATCCTTATTGTTTCAAAGTTTTAATCATGTGTCAAAAGTCGGCAGTAAATTTTTCTTTGACAATCCACCTCTATTTCAAATTCTCTTTGATACAGTTAAGCTGAAAAAAGAAAAATGTAAAATATAGTTCCAAAAACAGGGAATATTATATTAGTAACTATATTATGATTTCATTAAATAAATACAATATGAATTAACAATTATTTATCTTACATTGATATTTCATTGCTTATCTTTGTTATTAAAATCATGTTGATTTTGATGTACGGCATTTGCCATACTTTTGAATAGATTAGCTTTGTACCAACTCATTTCCATTTGATGCCTTAAATGTGCCATTGGATGCTGTGCAATCAGCTGCTGAGATGTCATATAATCTGGAGGAAGATTCATACCAGAGTTGGACTTAATAGTAGGGGTTATGGGCTGGCGAATCCCAGACAGTTTTAGACCTGATGATAATGGTTTCATTGGTTTCGGACCTGGTTTAGAAGGCCCTGGGGATGCCTTTGGAGATTCATTTTTTAAAGTGTTAAGGTTGGGGAGTTGTGTGCTCGATATTTGATTAGATTGGTTAATATTCTGTTCTGATGAACTACTAGTTGCCTGTTTTTCTTCAGCAATTACTAATTTAGGAGAAGAACTAGGAGACCGTGTCTGAGATCTTGGAGAAGGCTGTGCTGGAGTGGGAGAATTATGTGACTGGGTTTGATAGCTAGGTGACATTATAGAATTGCCACTGCCTGCTTGATTCATATGAAAAGGTTTGTTACCTATGTCATGCCTAACAGGAGTCTGAGATCCACTGGGACTACCTTTTTCATGCTTTACTTGGTTCATACTCGAAGAAGGTATTCTCAATGGA
This sequence comes from Cydia pomonella, assembly GCF_033807575.1. NCBI lineage: Eukaryota > Metazoa > Arthropoda > Insecta > Lepidoptera > Tortricidae > Cydia > Cydia pomonella. The sequence goes on along the minus strand of NW_026907803.1, from coordinate 663,268 downwards.
CTTGCACCCGTATTTGCAGGTCTATTAGAAATAGGTGAATAGACATTCCCTGGATTCATATTTGCAGGCAAAACTTTTCCTGGAGGGTTTTGTTTTGTTGCTGCCAAATTCGCAATAGACTGCATTTTTTCTAAAAGACGTGATTGATTAGGATGCTGTCCTATTTGACTTTGCATATTATGGGGAGTTGTTAAGTCTAGAGCAGCACTAGGCTTATTTTCTGGAGTCATAGTTACACTACTGGGGGACTTATTGTTTGGATTATTCAGTTTATTTATGGTATTGAATGTTTTTGGAGTAGCTGGAACAAGTTTCGGCACTTGAGCTTTATTTTTTGGGAGTTTCGTTTTTTTATCTGATGCTAAAGTTTGTAATTGCTTCTCAAATGTTTGCTGGAAAGTAATAGGTGAAGCAAAGTTGCCACTTTGCTTTCCTAATTTAGTGTCAGCTATAGGTTTTAAATTAGGTATTGGCCCTTTAGCGGATGACTCAGAAGATTTGCCTGGAGGCTTTGGTGATGCAGTTGAACTTTCAGATTTTGCTTGTGGACTTTGCTTGGTATCAGTATTGCCTTCAGCTTTCATCTGTTGTTTTTTAGGATTACTATCTGGTAACTTTAATATTTCGATGTAGTTGTGAACAGGTGGACTAGGTACTTTATGAGCTGTGCTACTATTTGCGGAAACTAAATTTTTATTAGTAATATTCTTTTTCGGATCACTTGTGGTTGGCTCACTAGGACTACGTGGATCTAATTTCTGGTCTGTTAAAGTAATTGATAATGATGAAGGGATGTTAATTTTACATGAATCTAACAACAAAGATTTCAGTGGGTCACCCGAGGTTTGGCCAGCATTATGAGTGGCACTAAGAGATGACTTCACCTGTGATAATATCTTACTTCTATCTATTGTAGGATCACTGTTATTGGCTAACAGATCCATCCTCACTTTATTCATTGGTTGTGCTTTGTTTTGGGTTGTTTGTGTTGTTGGCATGGTAGGTTTTAAGTCAGGCATTCTTTTTGGAGGAGGCTTTGGACCTTCTGCAGGCTTTGGGAGAGAAAATTGCTGTGATTCCATTTTGGGTACTTGTAGTTTAAGAGGAGAAACCGTTTTAGGCTGTGAAGCATGCTGTACTGATGCCACTGGCTCATTTGTTGCTTTTCGTTTTGGAGAAGAAACATTTGTTGTACTAGGAATGGTTCTTTTTATTCCAGTACTTTCTGAAGTTGGTTTAGAACCCACTGTAGGCATCTTTTGTTCCTTTGTTGGTGGAGATGATGATGGGGTGTTTTTGACAGGGTGAGGGCTAAGTTTGTTGTCAGTGGTGTCTTTTGTTTTTGTCAAATTATCAAATGCAGTCCCAGACTTGTTAAGAGGTTCTGACACTCCAGGAGATGAAGCAGAATTAGAGTTGGCTGGTTTAGTCAGACCTTGGGGTATTTTAGTTTTTTCTAACTCAATTTTGAGTCTTTTAACTTCTGGTGCTTTTGGTGGTGTCTGTGGTTTTCTCTTCAAAGTATCATCATCCTTTGGAGCTTCTTGACTTTTAACTGAATTATTAATAGATGATGATGATGTCTCTAGCACATTACCTTTTACAGGAGATGATTTAACTGACTGGCTATTACTTTTGGCTGTTAACTCAAAAGAGTTCAAAAACTGTGACTTTTCTACTTCATCATCATTTTTCTTAGCTGTAGAGTTACTGTTGGCGCCTGACCTATTTTGACTACTGTTATCCTTGTTGGACTGATTATTCTTGTCTGTAGTTGAGGAAGTGTGTGACTTTTTGCCACTGTTATCTTCTGGCATGGGACTGTCAGTACCAGATGATATTTCTGAACCCTGATCATTCAGATTATGTGCAGGGCTGCTAACATTTGTATCTTCTGTTGGTGTGGGGCTTGATTTTCTATCTCGAAAATGAGAACCTTTCCTATTGATATCAAACAATCTGTTTCTGATAGCTACATAATCTATAATCTGGTAGAAAAATCTCATTGGTTCATTCCTCTTCCAATTGTAAATATAAGCAATATCCATCAAAGTGTAGTAGTCTGGCAAAGGCACCCTTTTATATAAAATGTCAATAGCAAATTGAGTGCTATCAATATCAAATTTCATACTCAAGAATTTCTTCAAATGACTAATATTGACAACCGCAGGACACTGTAGAAACCTCCTCGTGGTACCAGTTGGTGGCTGAGGTTCATTGCTGTCTGATGATTTGCTCGATATGCTGTCAGTGTCTGTGGCATCTGCATATTCCAAAGAAAATGAGATAACATCTTCAGGACTGAAAATTATCCTCTCTGTATCTTCACCTCTTTGCTCTGGCGTCGCTGAAGCAGCCGGACCCGGTCTAGACGAGTAAAACTGTTGTCGCCTTTCCATTTCTTTTTGGAAAAGCCCTGGTACGAGTTTGTAAACAATATCTTGAAGTGCTTTGTCTAGCCTGAAATTTGGCTTAGCGACATTTATCTGCACGTCACAGACCGGGCAGTAACGACTAATTTGCAAATGCTTGATGATGCAGCTGCGACAAAATGAGTGCAAACATTCGACGATCGTGGTGGCGTCGATGTAGTAACCACGACATAGCGGACAAGTAATTTGCTCATTTACTTCTCCTAACAAAGTTCTTTGGGGCACAACCGTAGTATTGTTCTGTTCAGCCATTTTAACGACCTTTTTATCAAGTAATTTGTTGGAAGTTACCATCTTTACAGATGCATGTCCAGCGTCATTAACATGTATAACACAACTGTTGTTGTAGCATCTTAAACAAAATATTCACTGTACGTTACACTAACTTTCACGTCGCAATAATAGCGTTTTACATTAGTATTATTTGAAATGGCCTTTTATTAGCAAAATATAACAATCAATATTAAAACGAAGCCCCGTGCCGTGCCACAATGGAACTACAAACGACATTACACTTTTTTTGCAGAATGTTGGTAACACTGTCAAACTAAACGACAACATAGGTTATCCGTAAGCTAAATACATACAATTTACTTATAATACTAGTGAAAATACAGTCAAGTACATATTAAGGAAACTTACCTTCACTTATACTAGATCTTTCTCGATCAGTTTTCCAATAAACCTAATTATATTAACAATATCTCGATAAAAATAGATTTGGCGCGAATACGTCTACTGCAGTGATCGAATTGTGAAATTGATTGACAGACCATTTTTTTTTTCAAGGCAAGTGTCAATTTATAGTGTTACCAGAGCAGTCACAACTCACAACTGAATATCTAAAGTGACCCATACATTATCCAGTACAGGGATTTGGTCAATAGGGTTGTTTCCATCTACAAATCTCAGGGCAGAATAAAATTGTATCCCAATAAATACTAAAACGTAGTGATTATATGCTCTTTGATAAATACTTTTGGATTATAAGAACATGTTAAACTACTTTTAGGGGACCTGTAATGACCATATTTTTGTAAATATTAAATTTAAAATATCTTTTGGCACACGTCACGTGACCAAACTCGAAACGTCATTGAAGATTCTGGTGACGTCACAACTCTCGGATTGACACTGTTGAGAGTTAGGCGATAAACAACAAATGACAGATGTCAGTTGATAGTTCGTATCTTCTGCGTGTGTATGTAGTTATGTGTCAAAGCGTAAACTGTGACGTCACACAATTTTCAAAGAGCGTTTTGGGCGCGAAAGCATCTTTCAAAATATATTTTGTTAAATTAACATATTTAAAGCCGTTTTTAGTATAAAAGTTGAATTTTAGGGCAACTTTTAGTTAATATAGAACGTAATACAAGCGTTTCGAAAAATTAGAAACAACCCTATTGGCAGCTTGGCTAGACCCCCTGACCTGCGTGTTGGTCAAAAATGTCGACTGCTGAGATCGCTCAGCGAAATTTAATAATATCACACCTGTTATATAGCCTTCCTGGCCATTTCCGTCATTAGTATAAAGCGGAAAATTTAAAAAATGTAGGCATGAAGGGTTATCGTTACATAGATAATTTCATTATCGCACCTTTTTTACTGACACACTTGTTTGACTGACTATAATAACAAGGAGGTTAAAATTAAATACACAATATGCATATTATAACACAATAGAATACTATATAAGAAACTGTTGCTACGACAGCACTGCACTGATCTGGGCTCCTACCGGGAAAATCGAAGTTCGTCAATAGGGTTTGTTTCCATTTACAAATATTAGGGCAGAATTGTATCCCAATAAATTATTTTGAATTATAAGAACATGTTAAACTACTTTTAGGGGACCTGTAATGACCATATTTTTGTAAATATTGAATTTAAAATATCTTTTGGCACACGTCACGTGACCAAACTCGGAACGTCATTGAAGATTCTGATGATGTCACAACTCTCGGATTGACACTGTTGACAGTTAGGCGATAAAGAACAAATGACAAATGTCAGTTGACAATTCGTATCTTCTACGTGTGTATGTAATTATGTGTCAAACCAAAGTCGTAAAACCAAATAAAAGGCGAATTTTAGGACAACTTTTAGTTAATATAGAACGTAATACAAGCGTTTCAAAAAATTGGAAACATATTGCGGGCATTTTTCTCTGTTACTCTAATTACGTCTTAGTAAGAGTAAAAGAGAAAGATCCCCGCAATTTGCGAATTTCGGTTTTCGCGGTAAGCCCGCTGATCGGGCATTGGATCGGTACACGTACAAACTTGTCTAGAGCGTGTTCGTACCCTTTTTGATGATCGGGGAAAACCGACTCGAGATGGATCGCGGCGTATCACGCATCCGATCATAAACGCGTATCATGATACAATGTTAAAACACATCCAGACTTACCGATCATGACGCCTATCGAAAGAGAGTGTGTGGGGTACTGAATAACCGTGTAGCAACATGGATTGTGCGCGATCAAATACGGCGCGTTAAATAATCGCGATCTTTTTTCGTCCATACTAACGATTATGATGCGCGTCGGAGCTACGCGACAGAGATACAATACGGCATAATGATACCCAGCTTAATAGTGTTTTGGTTAGGCTGGTACGCCCGTCTGTAAGGGCTTTAGTAATGTGATTTCTGTTCATTGTCAAATACTAAAAATGCTTTAATTAATTTTATCGCCTGGCAATAAAAAAAAACAAATTATTTATGCATCTGGTAACTTCAGAGTTCAGTTCTTTACTTCTTTCTTTATAGATTTTGCACGGGCCCGCTCGCATGTCGTAGCCGGTCCTCATATTGTATCTTCAATTATTGCAACGATCATAAGGCTATAAGCGGTCTCTCCAAAGTAAACTTTTAATCTCTTCGGTATGAGAGCCAAGGTATTGTATATTTTTATATTTCTTGTGTTCAATGTACATTATTCTTACTTTAACACATCAACCTTACACATTCGACACATTTTATGATTTTTCTTTTCTGTTTCAGTGGCGTAAGAAGCGCATGCGAAGGCTAAAGCGTAAACGCAGGAAGATGCGTGCGAGGTCCAAATAATCTGGGTAAGCTAATTTTAATTTAATTTTCTTACACTTCGATAACCTTTAAAACAAACACGCCTTTCCTAACGCCGATTAATTATTGAAAAGGTCAGGTCTTGGTTTTGTGTTCTTATAATGAGTTGACTATTGATAACTGAAATATATTTCTTACATTATGTTTGATTAAGTAACGATCTACACAATTGACTAATGATGCCTGAACCAGTGATTAGATTGATTGGTAAATCGATTGTATTAAAAGACTAGACTAGATGGACTTCAGTCATACAAATGAAGATCTATATTTTGGTTACTTGTGTAAATTTGTACTAGTAACCACGTGTTCATGTTTAAATGAAAATATTATATCTAAAAGTAGTGAGGACTCCTCGACATGTCACTATTTTATCAGTTTTAATCTTGCTGACCTGCCTTTAGTTAGACACAGTTCTATTTAAGTATATTTACTTTCAATACCCATCATGGCTTGATGAATATTTGTTTGTTCACTCATTTCATTAGTTTTCTTGCAATGAGTTCAATGTAAAGTGTTTGTTATTAAACACTAATTGCTAATTTAATATTTGAGGTTAAGAGAAGAGTATCCATGATTCCTAATCACATCAATGACTGCTATGTGCAAATTCAAGAAAACTCATTTCTTGAGTCAAACCTTACAGGAAATAGCCATATACACTGAGCTAAACTTTAGAAACTATGTACAGTCAGCTGCAGAGAGAGAGGTGACCCCCCCCTGCAATAGACTGATTGTATGCAAACCCCCCCTCTGCAGCTGGCTGTACATTTTCATTTCAAGCAGACACTGGTAGTTCATGTATGTGTTGTAAAAGCAAGCATATGGTTATTTTTTTTCTCTGTGCCCACCAATAATGCTACAAGGACTTGACAGACAACCGAGGCACGCCTACTGGCCGGTTTGTGGCCTTTCACTGGAAAAGAATACTGTTTTTTAACATTTATTAGCACATTTGGAGCTTACTATGTTTAATTCATACTTTGGTAATTATTTTACAGTAAAGGAAATTAAGAATACACAAATTAATTCTCACACCAAAAACCCTTGTTGGTATATGCAATGCATTGTGCATGAAATTTTTGAGTATGACAAATAGCTGTCAAAAGTTCAAAACATTTTACTGATAATTGTGATTCTAAATAATTATAAATTTCCAATTATAATAGATCAAAGAATAAGTGTGTAGCTTTTTTTGTTCAATTAGGTTTATGGCGTTAGTCAGACCAAGCTAAGTCTGCACCGATTTTGATAGCCCAACCTGTGCAAGTGTTAAGTAAAGTGAATGTCATAATTTCATAGAAGTTCGACGAAACAAAATGGAAAACACCTTTTTTACGTGTAATCCAAAGAGTAGTATAATATATAGGTCAGTGATAATTTCATAGAAGTTTGATGTTTCAAATAACACTTGCACTGTCTGGGCTTTGAAAACCGCTACCAACTTATCTTTGTTTGACTATTCATAAATGCATGTTAAGTCTAACAAGCCTTTGATAATTGTTTGGTCTTAAGCCATTTTGACATTTATGTTTGTAAGAAAGGGACAAAATTTAACAAGGTTTGTTAAATTTTATGAATAAGGGGGTTAGTGTGATTCAATTGTTGATGTTGGCTAACTCTTTCCCTGTCCATTATTTCATAAATTTGAATGTCCTTAATTGTCAGTTAACACTACTTATCATTCAATTAATTCATCAAGTCCAATCTAATATCAATATGCCAATTGGGTACTTAACACATGTTGAAACATAACTACAAAACAAAACAAAATTTAGTTAAATGGATAGAAAATGAGCCATGAATTATAAAAAAATGGAATTAAAAAAATAATTATTGAGATTATAAAAAAATACAAGGCTCGGAAAATCTCAAAAAAAAAATTTTTTTTTGTCTTTTAAAAATAGAAAAGAAAATGGTACCATTCCATTCCTTACATTTTATTGAAAAATATATTGTATGACAACTATACACATAAACGCAATATTTCAGGATCAAAATGGTAATTTCCTTGATCTTCCATACATTTAGGACAGACTTATTATGATGTGACGTCACATCACCTTATCATTTTGTTAGAGGCGTTTCAATCATTTCTGATCTTTGTGTCGCATGTATACCATGAGTCCTATAAAAGACATTTGATCCTCAGGAAAATCAAGATCGTTTGACATTATTTACAAAAAACAGTCAAGTAGCCAATTGCCATTGGCACACACAAACTAAAGAGAACTCATCCTCATAGGTATATTTTTATCCCTCCCAGGCAGTCATGTTCTTTTTATAAGAATTATGCAAAGAATAGGAGGGTATATTATCTTGCTTACTCCACCCATTCAATACTGGATGCATTAGAATGGACTAATACGTGGCATACAAAAAAAATCTACCTGCTGTTTACATTCAAAATGTAAAATTAGGTATTTAAAACTAATTATTTTTTCTTATTGTTACAGGTGCATGGGTGCTGTAGAAGACTTAACATCTAAAACTCACTTGTGTATCAAATAAAAAAAATGCAAAAAGAATATCTTTTTGTTTTTGTAATCAAATTACCCGAAACGTAGGGTTTATTCCCACTAGTTTCCAGCAAGTTGTTGAAATAAAAATCTGGTTATTCCCACTAGTTACCACCAAGTTGTTACCAGTGGTAACTACTGGTAATTTTTTTACCACTGGTAAAAGGTGGGATTTTTTTTCCATTAGTTACCACCAAAATTTTGTTAAAGTTCAAAACTAATAAAAACGGTCTAAATAGAGAGAGTATTAATGTTTCAGTAATCTGAAAGTTATCAATATCATAGTGATCAAAAATAGTCTGTAATCATCCAGACGTTAATTTCTCTGATTATTGTTTTTGCACACTTTTTACACATACCAGTAAACCTGATTTTATTTTTATCATCCCTTTTAACCTTTGAACGCTTTGTCATAAACACACCAAGGTGAGAGTCAGAATCGCGGGTGTACCTAAATAAAATTAAATGAAAACCATACCATATTTTTGTACCTAATTTGTACTATTTAGTACCTCGTTTAAAAAAATTTGTACCTCACGGTACGTAAAGTTATCATCAAAAAACAGGTCACCCGCCATCCTGACAGTCAGAATGGCGGGTGTACTTTATTACGCTATGTTCCCGTGGTTATTGATAAATTCTATAAAAGCCAAATTTTTGTACCTTCATATTCAATTATAATATGAGTCATTTTATTTGTGCTTTCCCAGTTTTACTCATTTTATATTTTGCTTGCTATTACAATTTTGCAGGCGTTATAATTTTTCAAGTTATCGATTTAATTTTTAAGAAAAAACGCTAAGGTACAATTATTTTTATTACACACTATAATATAACAGATTAAACATTAAAGGTACTAAATCCTGGCGTAATAAAAATAATTGTACCTTAGCGTTAAAAAAGGCTAGGCGCCAATTCAAAGATATCTTCCTAAGAAAAATCATTTTTAAGACATGATTTTCTGAGTTATTTGAACTTAACAGATTAAACATTAAAGGTACTAAATCCTGGCGTAATAAAAATAATTGTACCTTAGCGTTAAAAAAGGCTAGGCGGCAATTCAAAGAAATCTTCCTAAAATCATTTTTAAGACATGATTTTCTGAGCTATTAGAACTTAACAGATTAAACATTAAAGGTACTAAATCCTGGCGTAATAAAAATAATTGTACCTTAGCGTTAAAAAAGGCTAGGCGCCAATTCAAAGATATCTTCCTAAGAAAAATCATTTTTAAGACATGATTTTCTGAGTTATTTGAACTTAACAGATTAAACATTAAAGGTACTAAATCCTGGCGTAATAAAAATAATTTTACCTTAGCGTTTTTTCTTAAAAATTAAATCAATAACTTGAAAAATTATAACGCCTGCAAAATTGTAATAGCAAGCAAAATATAAAATGAGTAAAACTTGGAAACCACAAATAAAATGACTCATATTATAATTGAATGTGAAGGTACAAAAATTTGGCTTTTATAGAATTTATCAATAACCACGGGAACATAGCGTAATAAAGTACACCCGCCATTCTGACTGTCAGGATGGCGGGTGACCTGTTTTTTTATGATAACTTTACGTACCGTGGGGTACAAATTTTTTTAAACGAGGTACTAAATAGTACAAATTGGGTACAAAAATATGGTATGCTTTTCATTTGATTTTATTTAGGTACACCCGCCATTCTGACTCTCACCACTAAAGCTACCGGGCACAAGCGAGCTACAAAGTCGGACCAAGATTAGTAGCTTTGGTTAGTAGGCAGTGATATAGCCCAGACTGTGCAAGTGTCAAGTAAATTTTATAGAATGCATTGCGTCTAGGCGCATTTACATTCGCGTGCGGTGGCGCGAGCCGAGCCACGAGACGCGTATGTAAACGACGGCTTGCCTCGCGGGGGACGCGCGCTTGCTGTTTACATTAGCGTTCGGCTTTTCATTCGGTTACAAACCCTATACCGTGCCGCTTTGTGCTTAAAATTGATAAGCTCGACGAGGCGAGAGAGATGGATGGTTATCCTTCGATAGCCGTGTCCGGCTGTCGCGGGTCGCTCTCCACCGACGTGGGGAGGTCAAACCTCGTCGTTTTGTAGACGATGTGGCTGCTGGTGGCCAGCTCATCATTACCCAACCCCACGATCCCTAGCCTGGTGATGCCATTTGAGCGGGGCCGCGGTGAAGGCGACCAATAGCTTAGGTGGCGTGCTGGTGAGGCTGTGGAGGCGAGTGTGTACATTAGCTCGAACAGCTCATGAGCTGTGGCCGAGCCGCGAATGTAAATCCGCGGTCTGGGCTATCAAAATCGCTGCCAACTTATTTTGGTTTGACTCTAATGTAAACCTTAGTGTGAAGTTTATTTTGACAGCGTACGTCATGACACTTATAGTAGTCGTTGGCGCTGTGGGCGCGACTAGTAACAACGACTTTAGGGGTTTTTGGCTTTCAAAGGGTTGATAAGGCCGTTTACTGAAACGAATGTAAAATTTGAGCTGATCACATGGGGCGGGGACAAATGGGAATACACCACTCGGTCGAACAGGCTTCTGATCGTATCAAGACTACCAAGATCAACAGCTTTTATTCCTCGCAGTAGGACTCTTGCTAAAGTACGGACAGCATATAAACCACTTTCATTACGCCCTGTGCAAGCTCAATAATAATTATAAAGCAGACCTATTATTAGGTAATAAGATTGCCGGCCGGTTTACGTAAATAAAAGCAAAATTAAAAAAATCATAGTATGCCACATTGACAGTTTACTGCCGTTTTTAGGGTTTTGTTCATTATAGTACCAGTATAATACAAATTATTTAAATATGGGGCGAATGGGTCAAATTAAATGGGAGAAAGCTCAACGATGTGCTCCAGTACATAATATTATTTCTTCCGATTTCCCCAGATATAATCCTCAACCCTGGAAATTTATGGTAAATGTAAAAAAAGCATACATATAGTTGCGGTCGGCCGAATCGATATTGTCTTTCCATTTCTCATGCTCTGAAAGAGGGTCATTGTTGTTCTAAAAAGTCTGCAGAAAGTGATACGTTTCTGTACTAGAGCATTTTACTTTCCAAGTACGATTTTTTAATGATAAGCAATTTATATTTGGTTTTAAATAGATTCTTCATACAAGTTCCATTCTGATATTTAACTCATCATTCAATAAATAACGATAAGTATCTACTTTTACCTAAATGATTAATTGAAGGTACCCTCAAGAAATGCTATAAAAATTATACTTACAATTAGTCATGTTAAACACATGTAATTTTCTTTTCTCGTACCTATTCGAAATGAAAAGTAGTGTCTAACTCGGGTGAAGGGCATCATTTCAGCCTCGGTCTAACTACCTTGGCAGAAATGAGAGCTTTTATCTTTTGATTTACAATCTACTATTGCTCTAGGTAGTTAAACGATACAATTAAATCGGATTTACCACCGGTTATATTTATATCCTTCACTATTCAAAGAGGGTAGAGTCAGACCAAGCTAAGTCGGCAGCGATTTTGATAGCCCAGCCTGTGCAAGTGTTAAGTAAAGTGAACGTCATAATTTCATAGAAGTTCAACGAAACAAAATGGAAAACACCTTTTGTATGTGTAATCCAAAGAGTATATAGGACAGTGTAATCACTGGATTATAGGCGTCCGTACCTATGTGTTGCCATCGTTGTTAACTGCAGTTACTTGCGGCCGGGGAGCACCCCAACAACACGAAATCCGGCAACCTGGTCAGAAGCGCAGGATACTTTGGATGCAGGCAGCGCCCGAACCAACGTTAGATCCTTTGGGAATGACTTTATCCTGCTTAAGCAGCATTTCGGATAATATGATAATTAAACCTCATGATTTATAGGAGGGTAAATCGCGCATAGGATGGCTGCTCTCATACGAATACCAAAGAATGTGGATTGCCGAAAGAGACCTCTGGAAGAAACGAATGTATCCTGAGAACATCGCTGTTAACGTCGACATAGTAAAAAGTTATGTCTTGAGCTTCAAGAATGCCCAGCAGCCCCCAAAACCTGAGAAAAAGAAAATGTTTAAAATGAAAAAGTAAGATTCATACTTAAATTTTACGTAAAGGTCGTAAAGGTAAAGACCATAATTCACAAACATCGTCGTTGTTGTAGATAAGCTCAAGACGGCCCATTTCCCTTTTCAAATTGATGGCTTTTTCTCTGCTTAGATAGACGGCTATTTCTCTGACTTTGAAAACTAATGTTGAGGTGCAAAATATGACTAAAATTTATTACGTCGTGTGGGAACTGACGTCTATTTCTGTACGGTGATTCTTTTGAGAGTAATTGTAATGTCGTATTCAGCGTATTCTCTTAAGAGAGAAGAATAGCTTTGCGATCCTTCCTATTTCGGGAGAAAACTGTTTCCACTAACTAAATCTTGATAAATCACTTTGATTTCGATGTCGATCGTTCAGTTGTGATTTTTTAAGATTTATTCAGTGGAAACCGTTTTCTCCTAAAACGTAAATTTTATCAAAAATGTACGTTTAGGATTGCAAAGCTATTCTTCCCTCTTAAAAGGAGTTGAGCTACTTTCATAAGAATCACCTACTGGTGAGAGGTACTTAAGAAATATTTTGCTAGGTCTTAATTAATTTTTATTTTTGGTCAGGTTTGAAGGTATCGGCAGTAAAACTACATCTAAACGCCCCAAAGATGACAAAGCGATGAACTACGAGAAAGATCCGAAGAATAAGAAGCCTGAGAAAAAAGAAGAGGCCTGAACATTTGATTAAATTTTGGCTAATTTCTGAGCGGTATTTTAACTACGATTTGTTAATCTAGTGAAAGCTGTTAATAAAGTCCATTGTGTGAAAACTAGTGAAACCATTTTCATATAACAACTGTTTAATTTTTATTCATTATTTTTATACGATTTTTTCGGATATTTTATATATTATTTTAAGTTTTCTATCATTAAAACCTTCAAACTGTATGTAGCTCGTTTCTTTTTAAAAATTCCCCGCACTGGCAAAACCATCTCTCAGTTATAAAGTCAAAGAAGTTAGGTGAGAAAATTCAATGTAAAAGTTAGGTGAAACAATTCAATGTAATTTGAACGCTTAATCAGGAAATATAAGGTTGAAAGTCGTAACAAACGTGTTCGAAACGTGTATAATAGAAATTGCAAATGTAAACAAATCCATTTACCCAAATTTAAATAGGTAGTATTACTGAAATGTTCTGCCGCCAGAGTGCAGCACTAGCACCTCTCCTAAACCATAGAGTAACTTATACATACTGTGCCTTAGACTGTTTTTAGGGTTCCGTACCCAAAGGGTAAAACGGGACCAAAGAATATAATACTCACTAGGAGGTTATCTCCCTCTTTATCGCTCGAATACCTATGCAAGAGTGATAAAGAGGTTAGATAACGAAATTTCGATTTTCTTGTTTCGCGGTAGAGCCTCAGATTGTGATGGATTGTGGTAGTGGTGCCCCCTATGCAGAGTTTCGCGTTATATTCCCTATTTTCGTGAGTCATACCACCCCCAAACGCAAAACCGCCCCCAAATGGTTATCTTATCGCACTGCCCGGCGGGCAATACGCGAGTTAAACCGTATAATTAGCTTAGTAATCCAATTTACCTTCATTCCTTCGTAATCTAGCACTTTTTATGGACAACTATGATTTTATATAACAGTGTATATAATATTTTATTTATATCAATAACTAACTAAAATATAGTTTTGATAATTTCAATTAAAACAACCATCGTAAAACTTCTAGGTGAAACGCCAGATGCTAACAAAATATGTTATATTTGTTTACATTTATTTTAATTTCTATTGCCCTTCACTTTACCTGGAAAAAGGGTTTTTATGACACCTCGGTGCTTCAGGTCACGCACATTGTCCGCCTTTGCAGTTTAATATTATCAAAATACCTTTTAATACTAACCCTTTTCCAGGTTGTACCTATCTAGAAGGTTTTCCCAACAAATCCAAATATACTTATTCCAAATAGTTACGTTTTGGTGATTCATATGAAGACAAGTCACATTTTCCGAACGACCAATCTAATTTGAACCTTGTGGGTGTTCTCTTTGTAATTAGGTTAATTTTGTAAATATTTTTATTATTTCTTTCTAATTTTGTACACTTAATTTTATTTTTAGGTTTAACTTTAGTTTTACATTTTATAATATAATAGTTAGTTTTAATTCCATAAAAATGAATTACTTAGTATAATTTTGTTAATAAACCTGGCAATTATTTTAACATAAAAAAAAGAAAAAAAAAATAACCTTAAATCAGATTGCTTAACCTTAAATTAAATGCACAGGTATGTGGTCGATAAATCGTACTATGCGTGGATAAGGGTTAACAATTTAAAATTGGTATGAAAACGATTAATACAATCCACATTTGGCGTAAACTTTATTTCTAAACCATACCGATAATAAAATGAAGTACAATTATCAGTTGGCAATCTTATATCCGGCAACAACAGCATAGATGTTAATTGTTTCGCGTATTATGTAGCTTATATTACAATATAAAATCCGAACAAGTAGTTTCAGATGGTAAATTATGACACCAACCAAGTTATAAAAGCGGTACTTTGTACTGTAGGTACTTGTAATTATTTGAAACAATCCCATATAACATGCTATAGTGTTAATCTTAGCAGAAATCTCACCAGCACATCTAGCACATGTTACCGCAAACCGCGACCAGACACATGTAGTCGCGCGAGTCTTCATAAAACGTGCTAGATGTGCTGCACAGTACAATCAGCTTCAAATACACAGTAACGGCCAAAGTGGCCAAATATATTGTAACACACCTTTTTATCATAAAATTAACGATGTGTGCCTACCGTATATTTGGCTACTTTAGGTGTCACTATTTATATGATACTTATACTACATCGTTTTCTTCTTTCATGTTAGACAAATACTTTCAATAAAATAAATCTATCACTACACAGATTTTCCGCCTAATTATATAATTTTAATATGAGAGGCCCATTTTACGAAGTTATGTGAATTGTAGCCAGACATATAAATATAACAATGTTATATTGGGCTTCATTAAATGAGAATAGAGTGAGACAAATTATACATGAAATTATTACAAAATAGTAAATTTATATTTTTCATCTAGTAACAGAGCTACACTATATGCATATCAAAAGGGTTGCAATAACTATCAAAGAAAACAAACATTATGTTTCTAAACAGTTACTGCTTCACTTGAAGAATGAAAAGTTACTTAACCAAATCAGTCGATAACATTACTATCTCTATAATATTAATTAATTATGCAATTAACATAAATTTGCCATTAACCATCTTGTTATTAAAAGGCGTTAATGCACCCCATACATTTAAGGGCATTGAATAGATTCGTCACTTCAAAATATTGCAGGTACTAAAATGCAACACTATTTTTGTAAGTATAAATATAAAATATCATTAATTTTATCAGAATGTTACACTCCTCACAGCATAATTTTAACATTGTAAATTTTCGGTTAGTGCTAAATCATGAGTAGGTACAAAAAAATCAGTAGAATCGTGGGTAGAGTCAGACCAAGCTAAGTTGGCAGCGATTTTGATAGTACAGACTGTGCAAGTGTCAAGTAAACGTCATAATTTCATAGAAGTTTGACGTTTAAAATAACACTTGCACAGTTTATGCTATTAAACACGCTGCCAAGTAAGCTTGGTCTAACTCTAGCACGCTACATGATCAAATAAAGTGCACTAATTTGGTTCATATAATTTGGAATGGCAATGAATTGAATTAGTAATTTTGTGTGTTCTACCTGGGACATTGTTTTGTTTTGTTAGTTTACCTATAGATTAACCGAACTGGAAGCTAAATGCGGATCCAGGGAAGCCACCTCCCGACTGGAAATCAAAGTGTTGGCCCCCGCGGTTGAAGAAAGTCTGGAACACTACGTTCGGGTCGATATCTGCAACAAACAAGTCAATGGTCAATTGCCGCTTACTTCCAAACTTAAATGAAAACACAAACTAACATATAACAGAACTATCTTGGAATTTCGAAGTGACCCTTTAGAGAAAACGGTCATGTGATACAGGTATTTTGTGAAACTAGTTTGTGATTAACAGACAGTTTAAACCCATTGTCTACCTTAACACAGACAAAATAAAGTCAATATTGAATACATACTGTACTATTTGTAATTTTAAAAGCCACCAAAGTTGCGTGGGCAAGCGGGCTACCATAATGATACGAGTATACAAAAATAATTTACTGTCATATTATAAAAGAAACAACAGTTTGAGTTTAAGAACGCAATTAACATCCCCATGCCAATTTTTGTGTAAGGTACTGGCAGAAGACCAGCGATGTGGCTTGCTGCATCATTATGCTGAGTCAGCGCCTTTTCTGTGCCACGACACATGGCGTATTAATTAACTAAAAAAAGTTTTTTATTAAATTAAGCTTGCATGTTTTTATTTTGCATTTTTCTTTTTTGTTTGTTTTGATGCCAATGCCATGTATGTTGTGGGTATGAATAAAGAATGTATCTATCTATCTATCTAATTTACTGTTCCGATGAATGGTTCGGGAAAGTACGTAACATTGGCACGATGTGATCGAAACTAGACCACCGCGGCCTCCGTCAAGGTTACGTTACGATCGACAGTATCACTTGTATTTTTCTGTATATCTTAGGCTCTGTTGCACCAATCATGTTAGACGAACATATAAGAGCAAGTCAGAACAGAATTATTTAATAAGTGAATTTTTTTTTTGGTCCACCTAGCCCTTTCAACCGTACAGTGGTTGCTAAATAAGTTTCTAACGAATATTTCAAGTTTCAACTAGGCGTGCGCCCCGCCATGAGGAACCAGCGCGCCGCTGCCGGTAGTCTAAAATTCGCGCCGAAACAAGGTTGTTTTGGCGGTCGCCAACCCCCGTTTCTCAACCTTTGTGCAGGCGTTATTAATGCATTCTAGCAACTAGTACTCCAATTGAAAGATCCAGGATCCACGTTTCTGATTCTATGATGTATAGATACACTCCGAGCATAGCTCTTTTCATTCCACGTTGAGTGCCTCTGAGCCTCTTTCTCTTTATAAGTCACATTGTGAACGACAACGTTTGTGATCCGTTAGGATATCACTGGCAACAATCACCGTTGGAAGACTTTGGTCTTCAGAGAGAGAAGCTATGTCGTATCTTCCCAATTGCTGCCCAATCGAGTTGGATTCGCCGATTGACGTCCTTTTTGAAGTTAGATTTGCCTAACTGGACTACTTGTCCCAAATATACATATTCGTCAACAAATTCGAGAGCAGAGTTCCCGAACGATTATCGGGTAAGGTACAACTGGAGATTCGCAATAATTTTCGTCTTGTCCGAGTTTATTTTTATACTTAGGTACTAGGTACCTGTTGTGAAACTGCTACCTTCTCACGAATAGCGCTTGTTGCTACAGTTGCTCCAGCGACTCCACCATCGAAAATTGTCGAATAGAGCTACGCTGAGCGACATCAGGTAAATGAAATGATTATATTGGTTCTAAAAAAGCATATTGCTCGCTACATATCGTTACGAAACGCAGAATTTGGGATCATAAAATAATATTTATTCATGACAGTCACAAATTAAAATTATTATTTTATCAAGAAAAAGTAATCGAATTGTCTTTTGTGTTATTATTTTTTTTCGTGGTGTTTCATTATATCTACGTGTTATTGAACCCCTTAGCGAAATTTAAAAAGTTGAAAAATCTCACTCGCGCATGTCTAATATCAACACAAGACCGTATCGTCAATTGCGCTTTTTATCGACAGTCCTACCTGATCAACAAACATCGGTGACTCGTGGCAATGGGGTTGGCAACTGTCAAAGGTTTGCATAGTTGCCATCATAGCTTGCGCCTTTCTCTAGCTTTGTTCTATGAAATTTCGCGTAAAGGGCTGGCATCCAAGCTATAAAATTCCAAAAAAGCTTTAAAGATTGCGCAGAGGGACATGATCGCCTTCCATACCGACCACCGAGACTGGGAGAGGTCGAGGCAGTATTGAGCCAGCAGAGTCCTGGGCCTCGCAGGGGCGGTGCACCGAGTGGGACAGCACTAACCGGCCATGCCGCCGCTGTCGTCGTCCATGTCGTGGCCGTGGTCGTAGCGCGCGCGCTTCTTGGGGTCGCTGAGCACGCCGTAGGCCTCGCCCACCTCCTTGAAGCGGCGCTCCTGCTCGCGCCGCTCGCCCTCCGGCGCGCCCGCGTGCCGGTCCGGGTGGTGCACCAGGGCGCGCTTCCTGCGGAAACAACGTTAACATGCCTACGAGTACATTCAAGGTAGAGGCAAGGAACAGAAACTCCTTAGGCAGAATTGTTGCAAAAGTGTCCAGCTGTCAGCTATAAATAATAGTTCCAAATCTCTCCAGAGTAGCGCTTGAGTAACTAAGAACCTAGGCGACCTAGGCGTTATTGACGGAGTGAAGTGCGCTGTCTATGTTTAGATTTTTTTCTCAAGTATTCTAGGTATTGTAGCGCCACCTATTTTTTTATTTATGGTTTTTTGTCGGACACTTCTTGGTATATGGAGATTCTGTTCCTTGCCTCTACCTTCCGTACTACATTTGTAACATTTCCAAGCAGAAGGCTACTTATTGTCGATAGTCAATAAGGCGCTCCTGTCATTAAAACGCTGAACACACCATACATAATCGTCTTAACTAGGATCTTTACAAAATATGCTCCTAGTTAGAAGCCAAACTCTTACTAAATGCGGTTACACCTTTAGGATTTAGGACTCCGAAGACCGGAGTATTTTTTTAACGGTAATGCTTTTCTAGATCACAATACGGTTGAAAAAAAAATAAGTCATCTTATCCTAATTTTTTGACATATTAAATATATTAAAACGGGTCACCCACGTATTTTAAGACGAAAATTGCTCGACACGTTTCACCCCGTTTTGACGAGCATCATCGGGAGTTGGAGTTGGCGGACCGGCGCAGACTGCGGGCTGATTTTTTGACTTACGCTCGATACAAAAAAAAATACGCACTTTAAAAATTTGTAATAATATGCACAAACGCTAAAAACAAGAAAATTGCTTCTAAAAATACATACCTAATTTGATTTTTGACTAACTCATCAACTAATTTTTTGTTACATATTAAAATGCTAAAACATGATATGATAAGATAACCGCGGTGCCGAGCACGCACATACATCTCGCTCACTCTTACGCTCAGTGAGAGTGAGAGAAGAACACGAACCTTCGGGGCCTTTAGTGAGATGTGTGAGGCGCCTTAGACTCGATTAGTGATCCACCTTATGGACGACCGACAATTTGGTACCTTCACATTCAGTGATGTTTTCGGTGTGTTTATTTGTTTCCAGTTTTTTCTCATCAAGATTTGTTCCGAGACATGTTGCTCTAATGAAAAATTATGTTGGTGTTTCGCTAATGTCCTCATAGTTAACCTTTTATAAAAAATAAAAGCTTTTAAAAAGTAAACAGTACTGAAGTCGAGTCCAATTTAATCAAAGTTGTTTTACGTATGTCGCACATGGATTGAACCGAGCGATTAAAACTCGCGAAGATTCTCATCATAACATGTAAAATGCGTAGTGCGCTATCGACCGCAGAAAACGACAGTCCTGTAGACAACCCCTAGCCAAGATAACAAAATGCTAATCAAAACTTAAATAATTTATGCAAATAATTGTCGATGTATAATTGTCAGTATAAACGCACCCTTATGTTATTCTACAGTTGTTTGTGAATTCGTGGCGTGGGAACTGATTCATATATATTGTAAATAAGTCAATTCTGTATTGAATTCTCGTATACTCGTCTGTTTCAATACAAATTCTAATGTTAGTGTCATTTTATGGGATCCCCATACCCGCGTACGAAATTCCCCTTAATCAAATTTTTACTCTGCAAGCAAGTTACTAAATTCGTATTTCAGAAAAAGTACCTACCTTATTATAGACAAATAAACATATATTTATTTAATTTTTATATCAAGTCAAATTATTTGCAACTATAATTTACATTATGATCCTAATCATTCCATACCTGTAAGCCTTCTTAATATCATCTTCAGATGCAGATTTCTCAACCCCAAGTATTTTATAATAGTCTTTGCGTTTGGACTTCTTAAGAGCAAGTTTGGCCTCTTGGAGTAATATTTTGTTTTCTTTGCTTTTATCAATCTTGTATAGTCTCTCATAGTCCTTGACTGCCTCCTCAAATTCTCCCAATTCTGTGTAGCATTTGGCTCGGCGGAGAAGGGCCTTCACATAATTTTCATCTAATTCAAGAGCAGCGGTGCAAGCTTCAGCAGCTTCTTTAATTTGGTTGAGCTTGGCGCATACTGTGGCCTTGTTGAAGTAGAGCTTAGCATTGACAGCTCTGTTGTTTTTGTCGATGGTGAGGGCTTCGTTGTACAGGGTGAGGGCTTGCTGCCAGCGGCCCATTTTGAACGCCTCATTTCCTGAAAGAGAAAAAATATAGACATAACAGTGTAACATCATCTTACATATTTGGGCACTCAACTTTTTATGAAAAATTAACAGTGCGCTTTATTTACGTGTCTTTGATATATAATAAACAAATTAACATCTCAATAGTTACTACTGTAACAAAAGTCATTGAGACCTCATATCCATACACGAGTTGTTAAGATGCTGAACTTGATTTCAGGTCAAAATCATTTCTATTCTAACTAATAACTGTACAACATATAGAAAATAGTTTTGAAAAAATACTCTTAAACATCTTACATCATCATCATCAGACAAAATGAAACACTTTGTGTCGTAAAAAATCCACGTGGTCTTGTGTCGAACGTTTTAGCAGCTACCGACGTCTGGACGCTACCCCGCACAAATAAAAAATGAAGCAAGAATCATGGCAGACGCCAGCTAGACCTTGAACGACCAGAAATAGTGAATGTATTACATCTGAAAAATAAAGTGACCAAATAGAATATATTAACCTTCTTACCTTCTTCCTTCTTTTGCTTGAGCAGTTTAGCTTTCTTATAAGTTTCCATTGCTTTCTTGTGGTCTGGTGCAAGACGCAACACTTGTTGGAAATGCTTGAATGCCTGGTCATCCTTGTCCTAAAAAAATAATTGTTTATGAATTGAGTCCTGATTTATGTTTTTCCAATTTTGTGAGGTAGCGAGCGTAATAATCAACTTTTATTATGGAACCAACCTGGAAATCACTAAAATAAAATTGGCTGTTCCACACGCTTTGGCTGATCAGATGTCAAAGTTTTGTATTGAAAAGCCGAAAATATGTTTTATAGTACATATGGTGCTACTTTACCGCACTAGTGCGAAAATTAGCATATTACGTTACTGTGTCGAACATATAAAGGGCCATATGTACTGTAAAACGTTGTACGATACATGTGCGAATAAGTAATTCGCAACTCGTGTAGATTTAAAACACTCCCTTCGGTCGTGTTTTAATTTATCGCCACTCGTTTCGAATTTTCTACTTTTCGCACTTGTATCGTAATGTACTAATGTTGGGTTAGTATGACCTATATATTTAACTCGCAATGTTTAGCTAAGCGTTGGAAAAACTCCCCAAACATAGACATAACACATATAATTTATGTATGTCGTACAAACCTCAAAATAAAGACAGAGGCCGCGCACAAATATGGCCTCTGCGTCCAAACTGTCATTTCTGATCAAGTCATTTGCAATTTCTTGTGCTTCTTGGCAGCGTCCAATCATAGCCAAGCATTCTGCTTTGGTCAATTTCGCCCTGCAATCATAATATAAAAATAAATTCGTTCATGAACGTAAACTCTTGACAACAATTCATGATAACTTGCGAAAGTCTTGGCCTACGTAAGGCTCAACTTATTTCTTGTCATAAATAGGTAAATATGAGAATTAATAAATATATCACCATAAATATATATTGAATGATCACAAAGGAAGAAGAAAGAAAGTTCTCTCGTCATAATGGGGATATTATTTTTTATTCAAATATTTAGCATATTTTTTAAAGAGTTTGAGTATTCATTAAGATTTTTAAAACCTTACGGTTTTCAAAGTCAGAATAAATTTATTAAGAAGCTTGCGTGGAATTGTATCAGCCGCGTTTTTTTTGACCACGAATTTTGATAGGCTCACCTCAGTCCAGTAGATGCTATAACAACTGCTATCATTTGTGGTGAGACTTATCAACACAGCTACATTAATTTGGCTAATATTAGGAGGGTTAGGTATTTAGACAGCCTTTATGGATTCCAATGCCTGGGATCTTACACCTACTTTATTCGAAATTTTAAAGATCATCAGGAAATAGATCTCATATTACTTGTAATTTTAATTAAACAAGACGCCAACAAATGCTGGAATTTAACTCATAATGAAATTAATCCCTTATCTTTGTTTTCTCAGCTGGAACCTAAACAATCTTCAGGATCTGCAAGTCGTTGGCAATTAAATCCCAACAGTGTTTACGAAAGTAAGACAGGTAAGTCTAAATACTCTAGATATTGTTAAAATGTGATATTAGTTACTTAGAGCTGGATGGACTGTAGTCAAGGCAGCGGTCCATGCAGAACACAGCGCGGCGGTAGTCTTCGGCCTCCATGGCGCGCTGGGCGTCCTCGTGCAGCCTGCGCAGGGACTCCAGCGCGCGGCGCTCGCTCGTGGCGCAGTCGGCGCCGCCCAGCTCCGTCGCTCTGCGCACTGCTTGCTCTCCACCAGAGATGTCCCCTGAAAATACAATACAATACTCTTTATTGCGCATCTCA
Source organism: Cydia pomonella (assembly GCF_033807575.1). Classification (NCBI taxonomy): domain Eukaryota; kingdom Metazoa; phylum Arthropoda; class Insecta; order Lepidoptera; family Tortricidae; genus Cydia; species Cydia pomonella. The sequence continues at coordinate 640,476 of NW_026907803.1, read as the reverse complement.
CACAATTTACAAAACAATACAGTAAAATGAACTATTAGACAACTAGTCACCCATAGGTATATAATACTTATAAAATATTATTATTATAGCCTTTATTGATGGACACTAAACTAAACTGCAAATCATTGTTTATTAGTTTTATCTGTTTTTCTTGATTTAGTGTCCAGTGTCTTGTGACACATAAGCCAGCAGCAGCTTCCAGCTTCTTCCATTTCTCTCTGTTCTTTTTCTATTTTGGGCCATTCTGTTCCTCCAATTGTATTGATGTCACTCTCCATCTTTTAAATTGGCCACCTTGCTTCCTTTTTCCGTCTGGTGGAGACCAATTTGTAATAATTTTTGTGCATTTTTTTCTGCTATCCCTTATCATATGTCCTGTCCATCGCCATTTTAGCTGCCTTACTTTCTTAAATATGTCTTCTACCTTTGTGATAAATCTTATGTCCTCTGCTCGTTTACAATCTAATAGCCTGACTCCTAGCATACTTCATTTGATTCCTCTCTGGCTAGTTCTAAGTTTTAAGAGGTGTTTCTGAGTCTGCACCCAAATCTGACATCCATATGTTAGGCAAGGTAGAATACATGAGTTGAATAGTTTTCTCTTGGCTGTCATAGGGAAATGTTGGCTTTTGAGTACTTCTTTACGGCGCAGGGTAGGGCAAGGCATTCTCCATACAAACCTTGTGTAAGTTTTATTCGTTAGTTTTGGCACTATAGCATTTAATTTCAATTTTTGCTTGTATATATTGGATATTTATTGAAATTAAAAAAAATTATACATTAAGCCCTAGCTAACAGAAAAATAAGCATATTTACCCAAAAATAATAACTGTAGCGCAAACACAAAAGAAGAATAACTCGCACAAAGTTTGCATGGAAAGAGCTTGCCCTAGCTTCGCCTTAAGGGACCAGAATCTATTCCATGCGGAGGCAACTGTTCTTTCTATTTCGATGCTTATTTGATTCCTAAAGGATATAAATTGCCCCAAGTACACATAACTTTCTACATATTCAATATCTTAATATCGAATATATATAAGAATATATATTCGATATTAAGATATATCGAAATTTATCGAGAATATATAACAAAAAAAAAAGAGTTATAAAATATACATTAACACTAAAACCCCACATTATCATTAGCAGTGCCATGGGCCTTGGAACTGCTGGAACTTGACACACTTCCGATAAAACTCCTTGTTGCTTGATGATGTTCAATCAGCAATGAAAACAATATTACATGTGAAGCAATAAAATGTGGAAAAGGGAGTCTGTGTCTGTTGTGTTTTTAGATAATGGCAGGTAGGGGGCACAACAGGCAAAACTAAACTGAAAACTTTTTGTTCCTTTTCAATGCTCTGCATGCAGGAAAGAAACAATACCATTTGCCAAATATAAAGCAGTAATCCTTCAATTTAATATCAAGCCAAAAAATTAAATAAGAGATATTTAAATAAAAAGTACTGCACAACATATATGAGTGTCTTTTTATAAGGGCTTATTTTTGTACAGATTCCATAGACAAATAAGCTCTTAGAGCTTATTTATCACATAAGTTTTGTAAAAAAGACTTTAGCAATTTTGTTTCATTACTTTTAATATACTGGAAAATATATAAATCTAATATACTACCTACTAGGCGAACGGTCTGGCTTAGTGGATAGTAACCCTGCCTATGAAGCCGATGGTTCTGGGTTCAATCCCCAGTTAGGCCATTTATTTTTTCCTGGGTCATGTCATGTCATGTCATGGGTGTTTTCTATATATTTAAGTATTTATAGGTATATTTATAAATTCTTGTCTGAGTACCCACAACACAAGTCTTCTTGAGCTTACCATGAGGCTTAGTCAATTTGCGTAATCATGTCCTATAATATTTATTTATTTATTTATATATTAATATCATTCTTCTTACCAAGAGCAATGCAGCATTTTGCAATTCTGATGTATCCCTTAGTGAAAGTTGGATCCAGCACAACAGATTTTTGAGCATCCTCTAGGGCCTTCTTGTACATGCCCAGCATCATGTAGCAAGCAGATCTGTTGCCGTAGTAAGAGGCATTCTCCGGGCATAGCTGGATGGCCTCATCATACATAACAAGGGCACCCTTATAATTTTTAAATTTGTACAAGTGGTTGCCACTCTCTTTCTTCTCCTCAGCCAGACTGAAATGTGTAAGATCAATAAATATTTCATATTCATTTTCATTTAAATAATGAACAAGTGCTTTTGATGTAACTATTATAATAGCTTTACAGTAATTTTGAAAATTATAAGACTGTATATAGGCCATGCATTGTATTCAATAGTAACTCCTTAGCTATAACATAATGAATGATAGAGGAAAGCAAAGGAGATGTTAAAAATGTTTCCAGAGTGTAAGAGTAAAAAAAGGGTAAGATTAAAAATAATATTACTATACAATATATTACACAATTATTCAAACTAAAAGGCAATGTGTCAAAAGAAGTGGTTATTAATTTCTGCATTATTATTTTACCTTGTGCAACAAAGAAAAATTATTAATAACTTATTATTGATAAAAGGTAATAAAAAAATAACTTGTACTTATTTAATTCACTTAAAATCAGTCATGATAAGTGTTTGTGTGTGAGTATAATATCATCAAAATATACATTAGTAAGCATTGTTATTTTCTCAGCTGTTGATGAATTACTAAGTCAGTAAGACATTGCTATCAGCTGTACAAGTTGTTTATATTTAACAGAGACTTTGTTCCTTGTAAAAAATTGATCGACGGTATATTTTGATCCATACAAGTAGGTCAAATGTCAAGGTACTATAGCTACTTACTCCTACGTTATTGGCACGTTGCAATCTAATGCACGTGCTCAAAGAAAATCTAGCTAAATAAAGAACGCTAGCGCTCTGCAAATAATCCATTCATTAATCAATACCTAATTCTGTGCATTTTAGTTCACGAATTCAATGCAACTTATATGTATAGATTGCATTTACTTTACCTTTCTGGACTTTTAGGAAGTAAATCATCAATTGTAAGGTCCGCATCCACTATTTCCGATTCTGCCATTTTTAATTTTTATAATTTTCGTGAAATTTTTGATACAAAGGTCTCCTTTATTTTGACGACGGTTCTACAAAAGAAAGACCTAGGTCGGTGTGATTGTCACAAAATAGAGCCTCGATTAAATAAAAAAATCGGTAATATTTGTCTATGGTTATTTGTGCTAAGGCTCAAAACACACGGTATCGAGTCGAACTTTGTCCAATCATGTCGTGTCCACCGATACACGTGGCTTAACTCGTGTGAAATAGGTTTTTCAGACTGTTTCACTTGTCCTACTGTAGTCTCTACTTTAAAAAAAGTTGACCAGGCCAAACGTCAAATCCAGGCTGACGCAACAAGGAACAAAATAAGTTTTGTATGGAACTTGTTTCGCAAATCTTTGCCAACGAAGAAAAATAAAACGTCAGTGCTATTTATTCTGTCAAGTTTACATCAAGTCAACTATCAGCCTAATTGTTTTGTTTGTTATGAAGGCTTCAATGTTTTGTTCGGGTATTTCGTGCAATTTCTTTATTATTTAGTGAAAATATCGAAAATAGTGAACCGTGATCAGAGTAAAGAGCGACTTTGTTATAATGCCACCGAGAAAATGGTTTACTAAGTGTGAAATATGTGACAAGCGAGCCACTCGAGAAAATCACGAAAAAAGGGATTTTATGGCGAAATTTCCCTTGGATAAAGACCGGTACGTATTGCTTTAGATACTTTTGACCTTATTTTGGTGCAGCAGGCTTTAAACACATCGAAAATTTGATATTTTATATTATTTTTAGTTGTGAACTAGGGATGTACTAAAACTATCGATAATTGTATGTTTGTTTGTATATCAGTGTAAGTAATTAAATAAAATATGTGAAATTTCCTGAGAACTTGCATGCAATATGACACAAAATTAATTCATCGAAGATTTTCAGTGGAAAATTATGTATCATCTATGCATTAATGGTCATTATTTGACATATTTTTTTAAATCTAGTAATTATTTAATATATTAATCTGAAATGTAAGTAAATTAATCTCTCTTTTTGTGATCAATAAAAATATTATACGACATTATTACACAAATTGACTTAATCCCATAGGAAGCTCAATAAGACATGTGTTGTGGGTACTTAGACAACGATATATACATATAAATACATAGAAAACACACATGACTCAGGAACAAATACGCATCACACAAATAAATGCCCGTACCATAATTTGAACCTGAGACCATCGGCTTCATAGGCAGGGTTACTGCCCAGTAGGCCAGACCGGTTCTCATGACAGACATATAAATACATAAAAAGTTAGAGCATTGATAAAGGGTTGTTGATAACTGGATGCCGAAAAACATGATTTATAGATGCATATTAGCACTAAATAATCAGTTGATCATCTCATTAACAAATACTTGGAATATAAACTGTAGATAAAGTCATGTTTGTCCAAGGCTGTATGTTTTCAGATGCAGGCAGTGGGTCAAATTTGTTGGGAACGAAGACCTGACGATACATCTTCCCATAGAAAAGTAACATTTATTGAAACATGTATGTGCAGAACATTTTGAAAATAAATAAAAAATACACGACTTAAAAACTGTATTAAAATAATTCGGGTCCACATTAAGCCCGACCACTCAAAGAACTATCCACTATATAACATACAACTTAAATGTGGACTCGATGCTAACCTGATTTCGAGTACAAAATTTGTAGACAGGAGCCTATGTTTCAACCCTCCCCATTTTATCGATATCGATAAGAATCGCAAGCGTGTAGCGTACTACACTATTTAAATCGGTTATGTTGGTATTATGGTTCCTTGACAGTTCTTTGTCGTAGATTATGGTAATGATTTGCGAAACAAACCGAGTCCACTCGCTAGTACGGAAGTCCGTCTCTTAAAACGTAGTGATTATATGCTCTTTGGTCAAATCAAGCAAAATTTGTCAATCGTTGATAGGTATCGCGTATCGTGTACCTATTTTATATAAATTTATAACAAAAAGGATGTCAATTCTATGACGATTTCTATCTTAAATTCTATATAGTAATAAGCGTAATATAATGGAAGAAGAAGTTTCATCGTTTAGCGATACAATGCAACTCAACGGTGAGATCGAATGGCAACCACTAGCTCTTACTTTGGTTGAATATCCAAAAGGTATGTATTATTTTATTACCACAATATATTTCGTCGTCATATAGAACAGACCACAAAACATAATATCTAAAGAAGAGTGATACTAAGTGTTTAAATACAATGCAAGCCAGTAAATGCTGCTAGTTCATGCGTGAAAGTTGCACCGATTTTGCTTTACCGAAGACAATAAAACGATTTTAACAGCTCCTTTACCGGCTGAACGAGTATCACGTATATCGTTAATTTTTTTACAGGTGATTGGATAGGGAAGTTCTTTGCCTTTATTAGCCTGTCGCCTTTTGGAATTGGCGCCGGATTCGTCACGCTAGTGTTATTTCGTCGAGATCTTCATACCGTAAGTTATACTTGATTTTTTCTCTTCATCCAATTCAATCACTTCATACGGTAACATGTTATTCAGAACTTTATTTTAAACTATTTATTATATTTTATAATAAAACCCTTTATAATGCAAAATTAAACCCTATCAGTTCGAAATAGAGTTCAAAATCAGGTGAGAATTATATTCCCTCTGCCTGATAAAGGCTTAGCTGGACTGGTTTGTTTTCTGGAGAACATACATATGCCTTAAGCAAATTTTTGGAAATTTACTCTACATAACTTTCTCTCTATATAATGAAAACTTTCTATCCTCCTGAGTCCCAGAGGCCTTTATAAAGGACAAATTCCAAAACATTATTTTTAACTTTCACTAAACAAGACATGGTTCCAAATTCAAAAACTAAACATCCCTTCTGGGGTCTAGGAGGCTATAGTGTCTAAAAACGTCCGGTCCCTTGAGTGTCACTATATAGAGTTTACACTGTATATATATATATTTTTTGTTTCAGATTGCCTTCTTCTTAGGCACACTGGTCAATGAAGTATTAAACATAATATTAAAGCACATAATATGTGAAGCAAGACCTCTAGCGAGAGGGCATCTGTACAATGAATATGGAATGCCATCTTCACATGCTCAATTTGTTTGGTTCTTCAGTATATATGTACTGTACTTTGTTGCTGTAAGGTAAGTTCATTGGATTACAATTTATATTAAATTATTGTTATCTTTCACTACCATAACAACAATTTTACAAGCTTTCATTTAACTTGCCCTGTTAGTATGTACAGTTGTGTGCAATATAATAGCAGTACATAAGAAAATGTAAATTAAGGGAAAACTATAACTTTAGATCAATAATATTGTATCTTTTTATATAATTATTCTGCATTACTTGATATTGTTTCAAAATTAACTGTAACCTTTACTTAAATGATATTGGAAGTAAACAAAAAAATATCATGAAAATCGGCTGAGTTTTACTAAGTTGCGGAAATTCCTATAAAAACGTAGGACCCTACGAAAAAAATACAATTGTGTACTATAATTGTAATTTAGAATCTTTCCTATTATTTCCAATCAAAGCTTGACATCTAAACCCAAGTCATAAAAAAAAAAACTTTTCTATAAGACGATCTTCGTCGCAGAGTGTACTGCTATTACAGTTGTGTGCAATATAATAGCAGTACAATATAATAGCAATCCGCCACTTAGTAAATCAGTCGATTTTCATGATATTTTTTTTTTACTTCCAATATCATTTAAGTAAAGGTTACAGTTAATTTTGAAACAATATCAAGTAATGCAGAATAATTATATAAAAAGATTATAGCTAAAGTTATAGTTTTCCCTTAATTTACATTTTCTTATGTACTGCTATTATATTGCACACAACTGTATGTGTGGGTCAAATCTTGGAAGCTAAATTTTATCCACTTCCCGGTGTCTGATTGAACTGAAATTATGCATACATATGTAAGTCGGGTGGCAATGGAATATTATGGTACCATCAAGCTAATCTGATAATGAAGCCAGGAGGTGGCCATGGGAACTCTGTGATAAAACAACGCAACCTAATTGTGTTTGGGGTTTTTAGAATTGTCTCTATGAGTATTAGTTGCCTGTGGAAAGAAAAGTACAATCAGCGATAAAAGCTTGTACCAAAAATGAAATTTTTGCCAAACACTTATTCTTATCAGAAGCATGTCCTCTAGCTGCTCAGAGGTTGCAGTAAAAGGTGTTCAATTCCAATATGTTTTAAATCTTTATTTTGACAAATCAAAATTGTATTTGTCTTAGCAAGTTTTGATCTCTGTGTGGCCTAGAGGCTATTATAAAATATATCTTCCCATTATATGTAAAAGTGATATGACCCAATCTTTAAAAATGTTTCACTACAGTTAGCATTTGGGATCACTATTTATCTATGGATATAATTTGAAAAGGATAGTAAACATGTTCATATTGTTTCAGATTGCACCATATAAACAATAATAGTATAATATCTGCATTGTGGAAAGGCATCATAGTCAGTGGGTGTTTAAGCCTAGCCGTGCTGGTGAGCATAGGTCGGGTGTACCTACACTACCACACGTCCTCACAAGTCATAGTGGGGGCCCTTGTCGGCTTCCTCTTTGCTACAATATGGTTTGCCGTGGTGCATAGAGTTCTGACGCCATTATTTCCTCATTTAGTTTCATTGTAAGTATATTAGCTTTGCATCATTTAAATTGTGTACCTAATGTTACTTTCTCAGTAATATATTTGTTAATAATCATAATCAACAGTCTTATTGCATGTTTAATATGATAAACTATATGGGTTATACTGAAAGTTCGTGAAATGAGCCACTTGAGATGGGGCAGTGAAAAAAAACCTTTATTGTTTGAAAATAAAAATCTTTATCAATTTTTTGAGGTACAATTCATTTGGATGTGATGTGTATTTTAGGAATGATGGCAGTATGAAAATTGTATAAAACAATTTTCGTGTTAGAATTTTAAACTACTTTCAATGTGTCTTCAGTCAACAACAAGTTTATATCAGGCTTTAAATATTATCTTATAATGAAGCCCAGTTCTTGTGCGTCTATTTGTGGTAGGTTTTATAAATTTAGTTGCTGTTTTTATTAATCTTACATATAAAAGTTTCTCAACAGCTCTCTCCAAACTTAAATCGCATGTGTGTGTTCTATAATAAAAAGTTACAAAAAAGTCGCATGTCAGCAGATTCAGACAACCTTAGGAATCCAAAAGAGTCGAGTAAAAAAAATCTTACATACACATGTATACGTCTTCTTCCTCGGTCCCTCTATAAGCCATATGGGACACGCAGTGCATGTTGTATGCGTCAGACAACATGAATCTATTTATACCGCAAATGTTCCATACAAAATCACTGAGGGGCCAAATTTTCTTACAAAAGTGCTTGAGGAAAAATGAGCCATGTATTTTTCAAGATGACTCTATCGTAAAAAAAATATCGGAAAGAATGAAGAAATCGAATTATAAAATAAAATCTTAAATATCTAGTATAGTTTTTCAGATTATATAAACTTTCAGTATCACCTGTGTATGTGTGCTGTTTTTGTCTGTTTCCCAAAGGTTTTAATAACTAAATCATAAGTAAATGCATAAGTTCTGCATAATTTTAGTTTTGACCATGATTAGTAATAGGACATTTATTGAAATACCTCCTCAACATATTTTCAAATTCTTTAATGTAAATGTGTTACGTAATTCACAGATTCTTTACAATTTACATAGAATCACATTATAACTTATGACCTGTCAAGTTGTCAACTTTAACAATCCAGCTAAAAGCTAAAAATAAAATACATTATAGTACAATACGTTTTGTAGTACAATAAATTAGAGATATGATTAGTTGTGAGTTTTAGAAAAAAATGTTTTAATCTTAGTATGCAGGTCTCGGAACCGGTTTTTTGGAAAAACTTTGAAATAAACATATATTTCGGTTTATTTTATACTCCAAATATAGGACTCGGTTGTGTTTTTAGATAACGACTCGGTCGTATTATTAGATTGCCCAATTAGAAATGAAATAATTTTAAATTTCGTTCCCATACAAAAAATACCGGTTTCCGATCCCTGTTAGTATGTTTCACAATGGCTTATGTGAAAAAAAATCCTTATATTTCAGAAAAGTCTGCGAGATGCTAATGATCCGTGATACGACGCTGATCCCCAACGTGATGTGGTTCGAGTACACCACGACGCGGCAGGAGGCGCGCGCGCGAGGACGCAAGATGGCGGCGCTCAAGCCCGCGCAATGACGGTTAGTTAGCTAAATATAGCATTCAGGGGAAAAGCAACATTACACGCATTAAATTTTAGGGTCGGCAACGAGCAATGAACACCTCTGGAGGTGCAGGCGTCCATAGGCTACGGTGATTGTCTACCAGGCGGGCCGTATGCTTGTGTGTCACCGACGTGGTTTATAAAATAAAAATAAATGCTCTATATATTAGGTTTAAAAATGTGGAAAGAGTTAATGTTATCCTTTTTCCTTTTATTAAAAACATATGACCAAAAAAGGAGAAGGGTAATTAGTAAGGAATAGGTAATTCGAAACTCCTGTCGTATTTTAATATATGACCATTCGTTGCGAATTTCCTACTTTTCACACTTGTATCGTAAATAACTATTTTGATACAAGTACAAATGATATACTAGTATTTTTCCTGTTCCTCTACTCTTACCTGCCATTTATACATTACACACAAGTGCTGTTATGAGGAATAGACAATATAGACTTTTCTTGAAACCTTTTATATTCGTGTTAATGAATGTATAAATGGCAGATAACAGTAGAGGAGTAGGAAAAAGTATGAATAAAATAGTTTATCTACACACATATCATAAACCCTCTATGATACCTTCAAAATCCGTAAATTATGGCCAACATTACGATAAACAGTTTTGTTACAACAAATTTCTTATCTGTGATAATGTAGCTTCATAACTACATAAAAATCGATTTGGTTATGCATTCAAATTTGGAACATCTCTGAAAAAAAAAGCAATTCGATTTGACCTCTATTCTAATATCAGTCGAGATGCCTTTTTGTTCGAAATCAAATGTCAATTGCATACAATTTTGACATATGTCGCATGTGTGTTTGTATCGAATGATACGGAAATAGGCCCCCGATTCTAGTTTGTATCTGAATTAAAAAAATAACTACATGCGTGAACAAAGCTTTAATTTACCGCCATTTGACGTACAGTTTATATTTGAATTAGTTTTAAGTTTAAAATGAATGTTTTGTTGTTTTTAAGGTAACTATAGCAAAAGTTTCGTGTAAAATAAGCGCTAAAATATTTCGGTGACGCCACCATATATCCGCGAGTTCCGCCATGTCCCAACGGAGGCTGTAATTTGGGTTAGTGAACATTTCATAGAAAGTTTATAATATGTGTGTAGATAAAATAGTGTATGTAACTGTACATAATTAGGCATTAAAACACTCGTGTGATCTTTTTAAGAAACTCACTTCGTTCATTTCTTAAACCCACACTCGTGTGTTTTAATGCCTTTTATTATGTAGCAGTCACATAAAGTAGTAATATATTCGTGCAGGTACGCCGCGCCGGCGCCGGCGCCGCGGCGGCCGCGCGCGTGACTGCTGGCGGCGGCGGCGCTGGCGCTGCTCGGCGCCGCCCTGCTGGCGCGCTGCTCGGGCCAGCCGCTCGTCCTCGCCCTGCACCCCGCACGCTTGCCGCGGTACGATACCTAGACGGTATTTTAAACGATTAACTTGTAAAAAATAAGCTAAGGAAAAATGTTACATTGGTCATTTTGGATTTACTGTGCCCGGGATCTAGTGCGGGTTTGGTTAATGGGGTTGGCGACTGTCGAAGGTTTTTATAGATGGCGCCGGCATAAGTTTCTTCTGTTTTTAGTTTTATAGTGCGATTTGGCTTAAAGGTTAGGTCCGAGTCATAACATTCCAAAGAAAAACAAGAATTTGAAATTTTTGGTAAGATATAGATCTATACTGGCCCATCCGTAAAAAGATTCGATCGGCCAATCCCCAATTCTGTTGTATTTTTTATTCTAAGCAGAATACGCCGTAGGTAGATACAATTAATCAGTTTTTTAATCTCCCGAGCGCTACTAAGTATCATATTTACATGTTCAGGATATAGTATATATTATGCCAGATGCAGATGCCAGCCTAGTTTGAAAAGCGAGAATCGCAAAGCGTGATGTAAATTCTTTTTTTTTTTTAACGGGTTATCCATTAAATAACGTCAAACTCTTGACGTAAAATTACATAAATAAACGTGTGACGTAATTAATGGATGACCCTAGTTTAGGTACACCTTAACCAAAATTACATAACACCATTGTAATTTTTCCGCTTTACTGTTTAAAGTACTTAGCTTGATTACTACTTTATTCGGTGCCAGTCGGTAGACCTAAAACATTAGTTGTGTTGTTTGCAGCTTACATTATTTTTACGAAATACCTATTAGTTGGTATATTTTGAGTGGCGCCAAATTTTATGAGCAAATACGATTTCACTTGTTTACTCACCGATGACTGAGGTTGTGAAACAGACTTCTTTCATTAAACATCCATAACCAGTTATTATAGTTGTGAACCATTACTCAATATGCATATAATTAATTATGCAAATAACTTTCAAAGAGAGTAGCTATGAGGTTTAACGCGCAAAGCTCAACACAGATGGCGCTGTTGTATAACGATTTTTAGTGATTGGCGGGATTTTATAATTTTGAATTCAATTTCAGGCTTCAAATAAAAAAAGATATATTATATCTTGTTTAAGAGCCTCGAAATAACCCCTAAAATTAAAATTAATGTTATTGCAAATTTGATGTTTTTCAAAAATAAATTTTAAAATACGAAAATCGCAACTATATTTATAATAAAAAGCAAGCAACAACTTGGCGCTTTACACCTTTCCCTAAGCGCCCTCTGTAGTTAGCAATGAACAGCTTAAAAACCTCAGTACCTACGAGTACATAGAGCTATACAAATTATTACATTTACAACTTGCTAGTACATAGCCTTTAGACTGCCAATGGCTGATTTAATTATTGAAAACTTTATGTCTTATTACATAATTGTTTGTGTATCATGTAAAAAAGACGTAAATGGATTGTAGATATTAAAAACAATTTGTTTGAGACAATGTCAAGGAAAACACTTCTTAAGTGTGTAAAAACTTATGAAATAAGGTTTTATAATAGTATGTATGTATTTATATTTGTATTAATGTTGTTAAAATGTTATAAGGAATAAAGGGAAGCCACTTTTAACAAATGATTTGTTGCCAATTCAAAACTTACTTATGGTATTAGGTTATTTCTTTTACATGAAGAAATAAGAATTGTAAATTCCGTACGAATAGTACAATCAATGCAAAGATCTCTGGCCCCCTTTGCATACCAATTGGTATTGTAAATTTATTTTATAACGTAATCAAAAAATATTGAAAGTTAATCTAGTAACTTTGTCGCCTTTTGTAACGGTGTTCGTTTGCGTCAAATCCGGTAGTTCTGATTTTTTGCAGACTTGTTTTTGTTTATAATCTTGGCTTAATGAATAATCCGAGTTATATGGAATTATTCCTAAATTATATGAAAATGATAATAATTTGCCCTAGTTGCTAAGAGCAGGAAGACATATTGATTGGACCTGGGGAGCCGTACCTTTCCCCTCCTTTTTTGGGGGGCAGGCACGGTACGATCTCGTGGCTAGCGGGCCAAATCAGCTTTGTTTGACCTTAGGAACAAGCGTGCCAAGCGGCATCTTACTTTGTCTACGAATACCAGATCGAAAAAATTATAAATTTGGAAAGACTTTATCTCGAAAATTATTAGACCTACAGAGACAATTCTAGTCTCGTATTGTAGCAAATTTAGTCTACTTTAAAAACGCCCAGAGAAGGTGCTATCAAAAACTAGTCCTATAGGGTTATAATCGCTTAAATAAATAAAAACCTAAACATTCGCTGTTTTTGCGATTTTTGGCAAAGTTGCGTTTGGCGCTCGAGGTTACAAACTTGCTGGTTTTTTCATTGGGCAAACATCATAAACAAGTCTGCAAAAAATCATAACTACCGGATTTAACGCAAACGCTAATGTATAAAGTTTACTATCTGTATGACCATTACCAGATTGTTGTTGTGATAAGTAGGTACAGGTCATAGAATCTAGAGGGGAATGGAAAATGATGAACTCAGGTAAAATCTATCGTGAATAAATTTCAAAATTTAATATGTCGCTAAAGGTTTCATATCTTTACCTCCACTCTGCTCTATTCAATACCTAAAACAATATTTTTTTCATCACACTTGCTCGAAATCTTATTTAATGCAGGTAGGTATACTGAAGGACAAAAGCATGTATTGCTCCCGGGGGAGTTATGGATTGTAAAAAAACTTATAGCTCTTTTTTTTATTGTGTCACTAATTCATACGAACCAAGTAGGTATGAATGAGTTTTACTTTTTAATTACTATTTTACAGTACATATGGTGCTACTTTACCGCACTAGTGCGATAATTAGCATATTACGTAACTATGTCGAAAATTTAAATGGATGTACTGTAAAACGTCGTACGATACATGTGCGAATAGGTAATACGCAACTCGTGTCGATTCTCCCTTCGGTCGTGTTTTATCACCACTCGTTTAGAATTTCCTATTTTCGCACTTTTATCGTAATGTACTATTACAGTACATATGGTGCTACTATCCCGCACGCGTGCGGAAATGAGCAATTTCCGTGCATTTGTCGAAATTTTAAAGAGCCATATGTACTGTAAAATATACGATACACGTGCGAATAGGTAATTCGATTTAAAACACTCCGTTCCGTTCGGTCGTGTTTTAATTTATCATCACTCATTGCGAATTTCCTATTTTCTGCACTTGTATCATAAATAACTATTTATTGTTTAGGAACATTAAAAATGTATTTAATTTGATTGATTTAATAGCCGTTAAAAATATTTTTACGGAATTTTCAATCGTGGTTGACATGTTTTTTCTTGGACGGACACATCTTCTACTATCAATAACTGTTTTGAAATAGTAACCTGTAGCGGCATTGTATAGGTTGATTCACAAAAGCTGGCACGGATTCTATATGAAAATTTTGTCAATTCATGAATTCAGTACAAATCTCGCGCCAGCCTTTTATGAATTTACCTATACAATCGGGCTACAGATATAACCTACTTATATATTCTCGATGACCACAGTATACCTACCTACCTGAAGTAATCAAATAATTATAAGCCGCTTTTATAACATTCCCCAAATGTAAGTAATAGATCGAACATCACGTATTCACCTTCAAACCTAGTTCATACGAATGTGTTCAATGACGCGAAAATATATAATAAATTATGTAGGTACTAGGTTTTTTATTTCTAGTCTAAGATAGCTTTTGATAATGTTTAAATATTTACAAAAGCAAGGCGTGTGGACGTTTCTGGCTAACAATATTCACAGGACACGATTGATTAATGTAAATTGTAAAATTCATTTTTCCTAACTTCTTGACATTCTGTAGAGTCGGAAAGCAATAAAAACACGTGCATAACATGCATTAACACAACTTATGAGACTTATGTAATCGTAATATACAATTGCAGTCCCTATACGGTTCTCTATGTAAATTTTACCGTACGCTTACCTACTATTTCATAGTCGGTAATTAATAGTACATAACAAACCGCAGTATATTTTTTAGCCAAGGAATTTTAGTAGAATACAAATTGATACATATTTTAGGAAATAGCTTCTGTGTCGCAAAACGTACTTAATTTGAATCACCTAGGTGTTGAACTGAAACAAACTAATTTTATTACTCGAATGATATAGGTACCTAATTTGTATGTGACTATTTAAACTTCAAGTGCGCAAAGTACTCTCAACAGCACACCTGCAGACGCAGGCAGGTTATCTACGTAGAAAGTTTCAAAATGTACTGTACGTTATGTACTTATTGTTATTGTTAAATTTTAGGTTCTTCGCTCGCTATTTTTGCTGACAAGAGTCGATAATATCGTTGATTTTTGTGATGTCCCAAAAAAAAACTTTATATTTTCTTAAATTTTATTGATACGTCATAGACTGCGGGCCAGGAGCATATCTTATCGTCTCCCGGCTCATACTTAGTCAGATAATAATTAAAAATTAGTCAGCCGGTTGTATCGCGGTGGAAAGACCGTCAGCTGGTTACATGATGTAAAAAATATGTGCCTTACCACTTGGACATAACTATGCGTAATCCGTTTATTGAAACGCCTGATGGAATCCTACATGCAAAGTTTCATGATTTTGTTATCACTATCATAAAAAGGTAAAGCGCTTATTTTTTACATGTTCATGCGACCAGCTGACGGTCTTTCCACCGCGAAACAACCGACTGACGATTTTCTAAATTCACAATGGCGTGTAAACTATCATCTGACAAAGTATCAAACGGTGGACGATGACACTTTTTTTTTCGTGTTTCGGTGGCTGCCATATACATACCCGCATTAACCACTATACGAATTTCCGCCGGGAAGGCGATTAGTCATGGAAATCTGTGGCTGGCTCGCGGTCTATAATAAGATAAACCATGCACAAAAATAGAGCCTAAGAACCTAACTATGTATTTTTGTGGCTCAGAAATTAGATATTTTATCTACTTAATTATATGTTTTATCTTGTTAAAAGGAGAGTAATGTTTTTCGAGCGTATGCATGTATGTATGTCCTTTTGTTTAGCCCCGCCCTACAGCCCAAACGGTTGGACGGTTTTTTACATATGAAGTTTCGTTGAATTCGTTAGAATTGTGGTAGTGACATAAAAAAAATCCGATTTTTTTAATAATATTGAGAAGGATAAAACTGTTTTTTTTTTCTTACCACAATATGGGTATCAAATGAAAGCTAGTGAAAAGGCCATTTCAAAAACATATTCAAGTAGTAGTCGGGTTTTTTTGTTTTTTAATTAATTTACTTGTTTGTGTTTACAGTTGTGTGCAATATAATAGCAGTACATAAGAAAATGTATGGGGAAAACTATAACTTTAGATCAATAATATTGGATCTTTTTTATATAATTCTTCTGCATTGCTTGACATTGTTTCAAAATTAACTGTAACATTTACTTAAATAATATTGGAAGTAAAATATATTATGGAATTTGGCTTCTTCAACTTCCGGAAATTCTTATAAAAAACGTAAAACCCTACCTAATTTTCATTTTCTTACTCGTATTGAATATACTATTATATAGCACACAACTGTACATATAGGTATTGACCACATACTGTCAATAGAATTTCATCCTTATTAAGTGTATTTAGACTCCTAATTATGATCCAAAAAGATACAAGAAGAATTAAAACAAATCTCACAAAACTGTTAGTTCAGTGCACATTATTATTGGCTGGCCAATATTGTTTCATTATACATAAAACAAGTTAAGTAAACATTTACTTATCTAGTCTTATTAAATGGTGTTTTAATCTGTCCTAAACTTATGTTATGCCTTATAAAACTTATTAATAAATTAGAATATAAGATTGTTTTAAACCATGCTCAATAATTTTATTTCTAATGTATTTATCTGTATTCATCTTTTTTTAAGTATTGTTAAGTCAGTCAGTGTCTATAGGCCACACAAGATAACAGTTATTTCTGTGTTGGCTATCTACGACAAACATAATAAATAATATAATACACCAATAATACTAATAACTGATAAATCGTAGTAGGTACCTACGTGAATAGTGACTTCCTCTCGGAAATAGCGTGGGATATGAATATGAAATAGATAGATGCCCTAGATTGCAGCCTACATCGTGGCATCAGCTAGATAGACTTGCAATTTACATTATATACCTAATATGAACCGGGAACCGGGACACATATAAACTAGAACCTAAGCAATGTTATCTCATTGTCACAGTATTGTCATATCCTATCAGTGGCGAGGTGTTTGTGAAACCCACTTCTAATTTAATTCTTTGAACGCCGAAAAACGCTTAAAGTCTAAGTGACTGTGAGTTCTGCCTCATAAGTGATGTATTTATTTATTATGTACCTTCTGGCTTTCATATGCCCCTTTGTGTGCGGGTGACACTTTTGTATATGACTTAAGGCGTTCAACGGGCATTTAATTGGCTATGTTAACACTACTCCTGTCCATTTATCAAAATACATGGATCGGTAAAGTGTTAAGATGCCGGTATCATACGTTCATACATACGTCGCTTTATAAAAAATTGGTCAAGTGCGAGTCGGACTCGCGCACGAAGGGTTCTGTACCATCTATATAAACGGCAAAAAAATTACGTTTATTGTATGGGAGGCTCCTTAAATATTTATTTTATTCTGTTTTTAGGGTTCCGTAGTCAACTAGGAACCCTTATAGTTTCGCCATGTCCTTCTGTCTGTGTCTGTCCGAGGCTTTGCTCCGTGGCCGTTAGTTTTAGAAAGCTGAAATTTGGCATGGATATATAAATCAATAAAGCCGACAAAGTCGTAGAATAAAATCTAAAAATATTTTTTTTAGGGTATTTTAGTGGGGTAGAATTTTTTTTTTGTTTCAACCATACAGTGTGGGATATCGTTTGAAAGGTCTTTCAAAACTAATAGGGGTCTTCAACAATTTTTTTGATAAAGTGAATATATTCGGATATAATCGCTCCGAAAGAAAAAAAAACGTGTCCCCCCCCCCTCGACCTTATGAACCAGACGTCAAAAAAATATGAAAAACATCGTGGAAGTAGAGCTTAAGAAAGACATTAAATGAAAACTATAGCGGACATGATCAGTTTAGCAGTTTTTGAGTTATCGCAAAAAGTTTCCCCTTCATAGTAAAAAGACGTACAGTTCATCCACAGTTCATCCCTTGGTTAATTATCTACTATACTTTAAGCTCCAGTTTAGCTTATTGTGATGGAAGAGTAACTACGGAACCCTACTCTGAGCATGGCCCGATATGCTCTTGGCCGATTTTTTAGTATTTGTTGTTATAGCGGCAACAGAAATACATCTATGAAAATTTCACCTGTCTATCACGGTTCATGAGATACAGCCTGGTGACAGACGGACGGACGGACAGCGGAGTCTTAGTAATAGGGTCCCGTTTTACCCTTTGGGTACGGAGCCCTAAAAAAGCAGACAAAATTAACTTCGGCTTACCTTTGTGAGACGCCTCGCCATTGCTATTGAATCACCTCCGCCGAAAATGGCATCATATACGATTAGTGACATCATTTCCCCAGAATGATAGAAATTGAACAAGTGGAACATGAAAATAATATTCTTGTACGGCTCGATTGGTAATAAAACAAAATATGTAAATACTTTTTTCTGTACAAAAATTGTAATAAATTTTTAATATTATATCAATGGTATTTTATTTTATTGCGGTATCTTCTTATTTATTTAGATCTTATGTTGATATTATATTACTGTCATAAGTTCTTCTATTTCTTGGCTTCTGTATCTTCCATGGAGTCGTTGTTAGAATTGGATGAACCTTTTGAAAAAATAAATAATATTAAATCCTGCAAGTGCGGTAGATCGAAAAGATATAGAAAATAGGTATTGCCATCCCACTCTATCACCACTTAGCTTCCGCTCTCGTACAACTGAGTACTATCTAGTTTTAAAAGGTATGAATTGAAACTGCTTTGATACCTACGCACGTAAAGTACGGCCGAATGCGAGCCACACATTCACCTTACTATAAATATGGTTGGCCGGTCGAAGTATTTAGCAGATAGCGCCAGTACAGCTTGAACTGCCAATCCCTAGAATTATGTGAGATTCTTGATTATTTCTTGGAATTTTATATGCCAGCCCTTTAAGCCGAATCATATTAAACTAAACTGGGAAAAGCTATGATGGCGCCATCTATACAAACCTTTTACAGTTGCCAACCCTTTTGTATGAACACGTGACCGTGCGCCGTAGTGGGCTGCTTAAATTTAACTAGTTGCCGTCCGAATCAGAAGGCACTCCTCAGTACGCTACCAATATCATATATAAATCTTGGAAAAATACTAGACGGATAATTTTTTCAAAACGTTTTTTGAATGGGTTATCAAAGTGAAGGGCTTTCAAAGGTAAAGCTTACCGCTCACACCGGGGCCCATTGAAGAATGGGAACCGGTATTCACTTCGGAAACGCTCTCCAACCATTCCTGAAAATACATTTAATATTTAAGTTACGACTGACTGTGGCAAAGATTAACACAGGTATCCAGGTATATTAAGCATAAGCAAGTACTTAGATGGCAGCCTGGATACTTATCTAAATTATCCCTTCGGTAAGCGGTTACCGTAGTCTACCTTTACAGACGTCTGCAACTTTACTTCTGGGAGGAGTCAGAGGTGCGTTATCGAATCCTTTAAAAACCTTTACATATAGGCATAGGTAAAAAACTTAAGTAAGTCACCTGTTGTATGTAGTTGTGACGTGTTCGAATAGACAATACTTGTTTAAAAGACACACACAAACAAAACAAATGTCTATTCGAACACGTCACAACTACATACAACAGGTGACTTAAGTTTTTTACCTATACACTCCTTTTAAATAAAAAATAGGGCTCCCACTCCCACCTTAAATGTCTCAGTACCTTGTCAAGCGGAATGAGCCTGCTAGATTTTTTCATATACTTGAAGTTTGCTTTCTGTCCGAGATCAACTAAATGCTTGGTGACTTCTGTGGTCGACATGGCCTTGGTCAGCATGTTTTGCAGAGTCTGAGGGTCTTTCGCGAGCAGTCCTGGAAACATGATTGCTAATGGTTTCGTTTCCCGACCGTCTTCCGATTCTACCTATAAATAAAAGGAAAGGATGGATAGTAGGTTACGCGTAGTTTGTCTTAGTTGTGCCTTAGACAGTCGTTTCCAGCTTTTTATACCTGTGGGCTGGTTATACTCATAAACGTTACAGCGCCTGCGTGTTTAATATAAGAGTGATGACGGGGCTGCCCAAATTCTGTAGTGCATCGGGGATGTCCGCGAAAGCGCGGGTAGACCGACATGCGCAAGCGAGCTACATCGCTTG
Source organism: Cydia pomonella (assembly GCF_033807575.1). NCBI lineage: Eukaryota > Metazoa > Arthropoda > Insecta > Lepidoptera > Tortricidae > Cydia > Cydia pomonella. The sequence continues at coordinate 620,370 of NW_026907803.1, read as the reverse complement.
TGCGCAGAGTGAGGGCCAGCTTCAACAGCATTCTGAGTATGTTAGCAAACAGATTTGATTGCATGTAAGAACAACTGCTTCTTGATAAAGGCACGCAATAATAAATAATTATACAGTTATTAAGTATAGTTATGTATAAGTAGTTGGATAAGATTATTTTACTAACACATTATTATTATTGTACCCCAACAACACTTTGTTTTGCAATTAAATTTTTTTACGAGTGTGGTGAACATTTTTGTATTTCACTCGGTAACAAGTTTGCTTAGCCATCGCAACGCTCAAGATTCCACTTATCAAACCACTCCTTCCGCTCATGGATCACACATAATTCGCTCGCTCTGGTATCAATTAGCATGAGGGGTTTAAACAACAACTTTACCCCTTATAAAATAAATAACTATATTTTAACTATTCATATCAATCTGTTTAATGATACCTACTCTCATAACACAGATATATCAGAATATTACCTCCTCGGTGGATTCAGAGGACATGGTTCTATGTGGTGTCTGTAAAATGTCTACCCATTCGGAGTCTTTGGCTATCAGGGGACAACATGGTTCCTCTAAATCATTGATATTACTATCGCCGGGTGGTCTGGAACCCTGAAATGTTCATAATAAAGCTAATCTGCAATCATATCAACAATGGACAACTTTATTGAACTTTATGAAATTTACTGATGCCTGAGAATTGTTCCTTGGTAATGTTTTAGTTTTAACTTTTTTAGCCTTTTTCTTTTTAGACTCATTGGTATTCATGTTGCAGAAACCATCATGTAATTGACTAATATTTCTTGAATTCCTTAGAGGTGTTCATTACAAAATATATGAGAAATGAAATTAAACCAACATGACAGTAGTGACAAGATGATTTATTGTATTGACAGTCTAGATTTTAGTGATCCCAGTACAAAATAACAAAAAAATATAGGTATATAAACTTAAGAACTATCTTAAGTCTAAGTACACAATTGTGTATAGGACTAAAACCGAATTTACGTCAATATGGACCTTTATAGAATGAACATGGTCCTATCAAATCAAAGAATTACATTTCATTGAATAATAAAATTAACATAAGGTTATAAAGAAAAATCTGTCTTATTTGTTTACTATTTCACCATTCATAGAAACTCGATAGGTATTTCTACATCCAGCAGGGTTACTTTTTTTATTCTTGAATTTTCGTTTCGGTTTCGGGTTGAACAGTTTCGGTTTAATTAAAAATTTGTTATTATATTGAAAGTGAAAAATGGAGTACACCATATTATGTTTAGCATCCAAGTTTCCTTAGCTAATAAATACTTAGAGTTATGAGGCAGACATACATATTTCTTGCTTTAGTCTTATTGTGGTATGGTAAGTCCAATACTTAATATAATTGGGGAAGTCTATAAACATATCTTAGTGTTCCGATCAACCAACACAAATTCTATAGATGTATAGGTAAACATAACATATTTTATAGATGCAAAGAAATTATTAGTCAAATTCATGTAAAAAAAATGGAATTAACCACACAATATTGACCTATTAGAAATAAACATTGATCCTATGAGTAGTCATCATCTTCATCCATGTCACCCTTAGGTCCAGTTGGTGGTGGTACGTAAGGCTGTGCCGTCACGTCAGAACCCACTAGCCCCTGTTGCTGCAGCAGTAGCCATTGCTGTTGGTCCTGCTTTGCTTGTTCTTCACGAGCCTGGAATGAATACAAAATATACATCAGCTGGTTCTCCTGAATTGCAAAGGTGTACACTGATGGCTGATGGCTTTTCATCAGAAGGAAGTGAGTAGCATCTGCTAAACAGAGTGTGCGGCAGCTTTAACGCCATGCTGAGCATGTTTACTGAGCGCTTGGACTGCCCCATGACAAAACACTGGGCAGAAATCATCACTGGCCAAATAAAGTGATGATTTTTATCTAGTGCCGCTAATAAATAAATAATTAATGAATGTATATAGTGATTATGTTTGTAGCATAGTAATAGTGTCTAACTGTAATGTATATTTTTTTAATTTTTACTTTTTTCATTTTATTTTGTCTTGTGATGGATTTTAATATCTGATATATGAGTATTTTTTTTTTATTGATTGTCTATGACCAGAATAGATGCCTGCCTTTGTCTACAAAGCCTAGCTAACCAGTGTTTGATTAAAAAGATATACTAGTGGGAAACTGTGCATATTCTACAAAATTCATATTTTATTTTATCAATAAATTTTACCTGCTATATTATTCAGGTTAATATTATTATTTTGATAATACTTATCTATGTTCCAGTCTATTTCAATTAAAAAGTTATAATTTTTGGGTACTAAACATAATGTAGCTCACCCTAGTACACCCTTTGTCCCAGTATGTTTATTTAATTAGATAAACAAATTAAGAACAACAAACAATTAAAGATTTGGTTACTTTTGCAAATAGTGCCTGTTGCTGCCTGAGTAACTCTTCTTCTGGAATTCCAAGGTTTTCCAAACGGGTGCTCTGCCTTCTTCTCTTGGCCGCTACAGCCTTACAGTCTTTTAACACTGCTTCAGCTTCTATTGTGTAGTCATTGAACCCCAACCTGTCTAGAGCTGAAAAACAGTAATATGTTTAAACACTTACAACCTTTGACTGTAAAACAAAGTATTGCTTTATTGGACAGTGCCAAAATTAGAATGTAGAACCAGGACATGTAACATTAGACACTGATTAGGCAATTGGGTTTCATTTTCAATAACGCTGAAGACTAAAAACCTTACTTTTTACAAATACACATATATATCACATGAGAAATAAAGACATACCTGTGAGTACATGTTCAGCATTAATAGTTTTCTTATTACTCTGATTACAAACTTCATTGGCCTCAGAGCTGAGCAAGTGTATGAATTCGGTACAACAATTAAGTATTAGTTCTCTTGACTCAAATGCAACCCTAACGGAAGGAACCAACTCCTTTATCATTTTGTTAATACTTGCTCTAGGTAAGGTTAACTCATCTTCTTCTGATGGCGGTGGACAGAGCTCTTGTTCTGGGCTACCCATTGCAAATCTTGAATGGAAACCAAATTCTAAATAGATCGAAGTAAATCAACTGCTGTTTCCTTTTCTTCTGTCATACATAACATATGTCAAAATCACCTTGGATTTTCATCTTTAGGCAATGATTTTTGGATTTTAATGATGTGAATACATTGCATGATTACACAAGCGATCTTTCATGAGATGTGCAATAAAGTCTTAATTTTGTCCGACAGTGTGATAAAGTTACAATCATTATTTATTTCTTTGCAGAGGCAACACATGACTTGGCAACTGTCATTTGCTTGCTCAGTTGTCAATGTCAAATCAGCTGTGTATCGGTTGGAAATTTAGGAAGGATTTATTTAAATAAAATAAAATTAAGCTATTTCTAGGAAAACATCAAAAATGGTTTTCTACTTTACTAGTAATGTAGTATCTCCGCCTGTAACCTTATTCATGGGTGCTGACAAGCATGAAAGTATGTAAAAATATTATTCCTTAAATTTCGCAATATTTCCCTTATATATTTTTCACTAGAATAGACACTGATCGCCATACTCTACATGTACTAATTTATCGATAAATCAACTTATCTCTTTCGTTTCAGACGAAGATTTAATTAAATGGGGCTGGCCTGAGGATGTGTGGTTCCATGTCGATAAAGTATCATCTGCTCATGTTTACCTTCGTTTAGAGCCTGTAAGTACAAATAACATAATACATAGTGAGGATGCATCATACATCATAGCGTCCAAAGGTGGGCCAGTTGCAAATTTGATATCTACTTTTTTTTGTTTTAGGGTCAAACCATAGATGATATACCCAATTCAGTTCTTGATGATGCTTGTCAGTTAGTAAAGGCCAATTCTATAATGGGAAATAAGATGAATGATATAGATATCGTCTACACCATGTGGTCAAATTTAAAAAAGACCGCTGCTATGGAGGTAAAGTATTATGTTCTAAATGTTCCAAACTCCAAAGTTGAAAGACTAACTCTTAGTTTTTTGTTAGGGCGGCGAATAGGGGAATTTTCGGTAATACTCGAGCGTGGCAGTTTAAGATATGAGAGATACCTTAGACCTAATAGAACAACCTTGTAAAGTATTTAGCTCTATATGTAGTGACGCGCGCCTAGGATAGACGATCAGATTAGTAAAAAAAAAACGATAGTCTGAAATACTCGAGCGCGTCAGATTAAGATATTGGGGGTTGATTTTAGTGTTTTAAGACTAAATTTAACTAATCTGACGATAAGTCCTTGACGCCGCCGAGTTATATGGTCGCGAACTTCTAAAAAAAAAACGGCATTCTCGAGCGCGATTTTTTTATTTTTTATTTTGAAGAATATAATCTAAAACTTACTAAAAATACAAAATCTGCCGGTTTCCGCATGACCGGAAGTGTGGAGGAGCCATTTCGTCTTCCGAAAAACGCGTTGCGGCATATAAGTCGCGAACGATACATTTTACAAAAAAAAAGTTTAAATAAACAAAAAAGGTAATTTTATTTTACACAAAAAAGGTCTCTTTACATTTTTGTCCAAAGTTAAAACTTTTTGACTTGAAGCATCATAAAAACTCAAACTCCCGGTTTTTTTAGTATATCTCGAAAACTGAGGGTGTTAAAAAAATTGATATGAAATAACGATGATTAAATTATGTGACTTTTATTATATCTCAATTTTTATTTTTTCTAAAGCTTCTCGACAATTTTCGTGGACTCGGAAAAAGTTACGCGTATCTGTATACAAAAGTATTATTAACATGTACAGTTTCATGTATGTATATTATTCAATAGCCTGTTGATCTTCAAATTGTTTTTTGGACGTACCGTAAGCAAAACGAAGTGAAGAATTGAAGCAAAAAAGAGGAATTTGCCATAAACATGTAATACAGACTGAGCGCTTCGCGGAAATATATTTTTATATCATTTCATTTTTTTATACAATAAATAATACAATTCGTACTACATTTCATCTACATTTACGTTGGTTGCATCTATCGCTTTATTGTCATTCTTAAAATCCCCGTTTTATCAAGGAGAAAGAAAGGAAAAAAAGAAACCAAAAAACCTTTTTCGGTCAGATTAAGAGAACCCACCAACATTTTTGACAGATTAAGAAAATATGCTTTCAGGATACCGAGATAAACCTCCCCTATGAAAATCTGACGCGCTCGAGTATTTCAAAAAAACTTTTTTTTTTTGCATTTTCAAAAATTCATTGTAACTTATCGTCACGCCGAAATCGTCAGTTTTTTTTAAGGGAGCTTCCTTGGGGCCTACTTAACACCCCTTCCGAAAATCTGACGCGCTCGAGTAATTTTTTTTTTTGCATTTTTGAGTACTTTATATTCCTACCCCCACCACGCAAACCGGCAGATTAGTAAACCGTTGTTATCAGAGGCACTTGGGGCATACGTAGTATGAATATCTGACGCGCTCGAGAATGCCCAAGTAACTGTTTTTTTTTTACATTTTTGAAAAACCGTACACGCCAAACCCACCGCTAAAATGGTTTTTACCATACGAGCTTTTCTTTTCGAAATTATTTTATCTTTCGATTTTGATAGGTCTCGACGGCGCCGTTGAATTACGCCATTTAGCTACCTCGCCTCCCTAACTATAATTAGAGTGACAGAGAAAAATGCCCGCAATTGACGAACTTCGATTTTCGCGGTTATAGCCCAGGGCCGCGATAACGGCAGTTATATTTACATGCTGCTTCATTTGAATTTAAACCTTAAATACAAACAGGTAAGATTTATCTTGGAGAGTAATGTTTGACAATTATGAATCGAGTGGCCTTTGCTTAATATTGCCATACAGAAATATTGAATTGAATAAATGGGTAAAATTGTATAGTATTGTACTATCATTAAAACAAAATTTTGTAAAAACCTTTAAAAAAAAGATGAATTTAAAACAAAATACAAAATCCAAGAATCTTATGTTGTCTCAAGTTTAATAATTTGATAACGAACGTTTCTTCAAAGAAAGTACTGTTTGTAGGTTTGTAGTAATAGCTTTTAGAATTCGTGGGTGAAAATGGAATAATGTTATGATAAGGCTTGTTGTTATTATTAGAGTTTTAAATTTTTCATGTGATTTGACTTAGTTTTGTGCACAAATTTATATATAAAGTTACTAAACCAGTGATATTGTGTATGTATAATAGTATGGCAAAAGTAAAAGTAGGGCGGCTAGGCAACTTGGAAACCACAAATAAAATGGCTCATATTATAATTGAATATGAAGGTACAAATAATTGGCTTTTATAGAATTTGTCAATAATGAGAGCGTGCACGACTGTCACGCAACCTAGTGTCCGCAAGTCTAGGGGAAAACGTCAATTCACTACATCTTATAAAACTACTCCAAAACTAAAAACTACTGAACGGATTTTCGTACGACTTTCATCTATCAATAGAGTGATTCTTGAGGAAGGCTTAAGTATATAACTTGTTAAGGTTTTGTGTAAATTTGTTGAAATATAACGATGTTGTCGGAAAAAATCACGCTGGCTAGGAGCTTTCATCGAAAACGCTGCCTAATCCGTTTGAGCTATAACAACACAATGTATGGTGGGGTTGTTTCTCATTCATAGGTCTACAAAAAAGTCCGCGATGTTAAATGTCTATCTTTTAAGGATAACTTACTATACATATTCGTAACTTCTAGAAAAAGATCACGTAATATGTGGCATTTGCAAAGCTATTTACATGGATACATTATTAACAATTATCAAAATAAATACGTTAGTTATATTAAGCATTTCATACAGCTTACAATGGTCTCTTACACCATACAATTTAAATGAATATTTCAGGAGTAATCGTAAATCAAAAGTTTCATTTCGAGCCATATAATTGTACGAAATGTTAAAGACGCTATCCGCAATTAGTTCAAATTTTTACCACCTTATGCGCTGGGATCGCTTTACTTACCCCCACCATGCACTTCGCACGGTCCCATCCCGCCATCGGCCATTCTGAATGTCAGGATGGCGGGTGTACTGTTTTTTGGTGATAACTTAAGTAGGTACCGTGAGGTACAATTTTTTTTAAAGGAGGTACTAAATAGTACAAATTAGGTACAAAATATGGTATGGTTTTCATGTATAATTTTATTTAGGTACATCCGCCATTCTGACTCTCACAAGGTGGTTATACACTAACTGCAAAAGGTCGCGCCCAAGGACACACTTAGCGCACGCTTCACTTTTATGATTTATCATGAAAAAAAAGTATATAATGTTAAGGTGTTTTTATTTTTGTTCCGAGTTGCCTAGCCGCCCTAGCCAGAATTTCCACACGCCGCTACTGGTACTTAGACAACGATATAAATACTTAAATACATAGAAAACACCCATGACTCAGGAACTAATATCCATGCTGATCACACGAATAAATGCCCTTACCAAGATTTGAACCCGGGACCATTGGCTTCATAAGAAGGGTCACTACCCACTAGGCCAGACCGGTCGTCAAATAGAATAGAATTCACCGGTGGCCAGTAATTGATGATTTACCCTATCTGTGTGTTTTTAAGTTTTATACCCTTTATTATAAATACCTACTAAATTGTCAAACAAGGTTTTATAGTCTGAAGATCAAACTATTTCTTATCTTGCAGGCTGGCCAAGTTGCATTCCACAAAGATAAAGATGTAAGAAAAGTCAGAGTGGCCAAAAGACATAATGAAATTGTAAATAGACTTAACAAAACAAAGAAGGAAGCTTTTCCAGACCTGAGACAAGAACGAGAAGAAAGGGATAGATCTGAGAGAGAAGACAAAAAGAAACTGCTAAGAGAAAAGAAAGAAAAAGAAAAGGAGGAGGAGAAAAAGAAAAAGGAAGAAGCAGAACTTAGAAGCTACTCAACCCTTATGAAACCAGAAAACATGAGTACTAATTATGATGGCAATGACTCTGATGATTTCATGTGATAAGGAAAATAAATCATATAATTTAATAATTAATTTTTATTTTTATCAATATCTATGCCGATTCCAACAGAATTAAGGGAATTAATCACCCATGTAGGGTAGTTTCCGTCAGGGAACGCTTCTTTTACAAACTGCTTTACAAATTCTGGGAAAGTTCCTTTTTGTATGCAATCTCTCATGGTTCTCATAAGACGCATCTGTAAAAGAAAAAACAAATTCAAAGATTAGATTAACAAAGAAGCCTTGTGCAAAGTAGCTAATTAAAATGTTAGCTAACAAATTCAATGATGGCACAACACAAACTCAGTATGGCTAGCACAACTTCGCAGTCTCACTTCAAGCAGCCTTGATTTGTTCTCACCTGAGTCCCAACAAGACATGCTAGCCATGTATATCATAATATATAATTTTATTACATACCTGATAAGCAATATTATGCACTGACAGTAAATGGCAAGCAACTGTCTCCACAGTGACAATGCAGTGCAGATAAGCTCTAGTGTAGTTTTTGCATGTTGAACATGTACAATCCTTGTCAATTGGATTCAAGTCAGTTTCATACTGTTTTTGTTTAAGATTAAGTTGTCCTTTATTGACAAGTGCACAACCAAATCTCTGAAATTGATGTAATAGTTGAGTTATCTTACTTGCAGAACATATATTTTATAATGGCTAATTCATCATGAAGCCTAGTGTGTAGTATTTTTTACTTAAAAATGTGGCAAAACATTTTGAAAGAATATATTTATTTATAGTCTTATATCATAAATACAGATATCCTGATAAGAGATGATCCTTATAAGAGATAGCCTTAAGCCATAGTTAAGTTACATTTTAAGTTGTATTGCAGTGCCCTACAGGGTTTCATAGCTGAACAAAATAAAATGTAACATCTTGTATAGTATAACCTATGATGAAAGCAATAAATATACTGATTACTGATTACATTTATTTATACTATATATTAACTGTAGCTAAATGGATCAACTTACTGCAGTTCTTGTTGGGTACACACAATCAAACATGTCCACACCCAGGGCCACACAAACCACCAGGTCTATAGCTACTCCCACTCCCATTAAATAACGAGGTCTATTTTTGTCCAGGATGTCGGTACTCAAGGTAACCATGGGCCAAAAATCATCTTTTGATTCACCCCCACTGTAAGTTAACACAACGTAAATCCATCAGAGATAAAATTTATACAAAATAACAGCACAAGTACCCAAGTTTTTACATCCTAAATATTTTGCCACTTTGACACTTCTTCACACACAAAATTTGAAAAAAAAGTTCTTTCTCTTGAGACTCGGAAGTAGTTGTTTTGTTTTAGAATTTGGAACACTAGAATATGTATAAAAAATGGTATGCACATTAAAAGTTATACTTTTTTTCACCTAAGTCCTCCAATAGCAAATCCATTGACATCCTTAGTCATATGTTCTTTGGCACTCTTTTCTCTCAACTCCGCATTTAACAAGCCCTGAACAATGGGAAAAATATTTTGTTCAGTGGGCCTCTTATGGGCTTTTAGACACCGGTCTAGCCAGCGACTAGTTCTTTCAGTGGCCTCCTTGATTCTATCATAGTCATTGAATGTGGTTTGGACAACATCATCCAACTGCATTATAATATCTGCACCTGAAATTGTATATATAAGCTATAGGAATGTTAATGTTAATATTGTCAACCCTCTATTTATTGCAAACATTTCAGAATTGGAGTGAAGGGAAACTAGGAAATTATTTAGAGATGAACGAAAAGTAACAATTTGTGTGGTGGTAAACATATTGGGTGTAATTGATGATAAAATCATTAATAAGAGCTATCATATCTATTATGTTCATTGTCCATGCCCTGTATATAAGGTCTACAGCAAGCTTCCATTACAAACATGTTAAATTAAAAGAAGCAAGAAGCGCATACCTATACAATTTTGTATCTCAATAGACTTCTCAGGGGTCAACATGATTTCTGAATTATCATATGGTGATCTGAACTTGACACCTTCTTCGGTAATTTCAGCCAGTTTTAGAAGAGATACCATTTGAAATCCACCAGAGTCAGTGAGCAGAGCTCTGTTCCAGCCCATGAACTTGTGAAGGCCTCCGGCTTTGCTCAGCACTTCTGTACCTGGGCGGTTGCCCAGGTGATAAGTATTTCCTAATATTATTTCACAATCTAAACTTTCCAACTGTTCGGGCAATATACCTTTCATTGTTCCCTGTAAAATAATAAATTTGTTTATGAAGTTATAACAATAACAATGATGGTAGAGTCAGACCAAGCTAAGTTGGTAGCAATTTTGATAGACAGCACAGACTGCGCAAGGGGTAAGTAACAACACAACAATTTCTTAGTTTGACATTTAAAATAACACTGACTGATAGTGTGATGTGCTATCAAAATCGCTGCCAAATTAGCTTGGTCTGACTCTAGCAGTTTTACTTACACAACATATAATAAGTATTAAGTCCAATCTAGTAGTTTTTATCTTATCACTTATCTATTTCATTATTATAAATATTGAGCTATTTTTCTATAAAATAAATGTTAACCCTTCAAAGCGCAGTGGTAACATATTATGTTTGATCTTATTATTTTTGACCCCCTTTTGATTATTCGGTATTCGATATATTAGAAGGGCGGTCGTCCGAATTATTTGGTTAGTGCTGCAAATATTTAATATTATGTTTGTCTTGTTGCAACACTGTAAAATGTAAGCTCCTCCGGAACTTTTAAAGTACTATCTTCCATCAGGTTACGTTTTCCCATTGTCATTAAAGCACAAATAGTTTATTTTTAATACAACTAACCTGTGTTCCAACCGGCATAAAGACAGGAGTTCTTAC